>NC_060180.1:60393075-60505575 GCF_021184085.1 Oncorhynchus gorbuscha
GTCATTTTGTCTTGGCAACGCTCAGTGTTGATTTCTTAGGAAGTTTCTGTGGATTTGGAGTGATGTCTCGTTTATTAGCGACTTGATGGCTTTTTACAGTGGTGCAGTGATGACAGGTGTGTGTGTGTGTGTGTGTGTGTGTGTGTGTGTGTGTGTGTGTGTGTGTGTGTGTGTGTGTGTGTGTGTGTGTGTGTGTGTGTGTGTGTGTGTGTGTGTGTGTGTGTGTGTGTGTGTGTGTGTGTGTGTGTGTGTGTGTGTGTGTGTGTGTGTGTGTGTGTGTGTGTGTGTGGGCGAGTGACAGGAGTGACAAGAGCTGCATGTTTCGCCCCCAATATAATGGAAAAGCATTATTCACAAAAGGATTATCCTTCAGCTTCTCAGCCTCATGCATTTCAGTGACAGCATGGCTCTGTTGCGTTATTGAATAATAACTTTGAACTATTTTGCTCTGTTCTCACAATAGAAAAAACTGTAATAACCATAATTGTTCACAGAGTCTGGGACTGCCGGTGATTTACTTGTTTTCCAAGGCGTTTATTGAGTGCATTTTTAGTACAATAGTTCTCAGAAAGTTACAGTTTACAAACTCGGACAAATACTCGTCACAATATACAAGTGGTAGCTATACAGAGAGAGACACAAAGGAAATCAAACACACACGAACAAATGTGGTTCCTTCGTCTTGTGTGTACAGTCAAGTGAGGTCATCTTCCCTGTCGTGCTGTCCTCATCCTTATTGGCTGTCCTGAGCAATGCTGGGCCTGCTGTGTGTGTGTGTGTGTGTGTGTGTGTGTGTGTGTGTGTGTGTGTGTGTGTGTGTGTGTGTGTGTGTGTGTGTGTGTGTGTGTGTGTGTGTGTGTGTGTGTGTGTGTGTGTGTGTGTGTGTGTGTGTGTGTGTGTGTGTGTGTCCATCATCTGAAATAAGAACACAGAGATAGAGGAATTAGCTGGTTGTGTTAATCTTTAAATTAAACCATTCAACACTTTCCAAAACATGAACTAGCCTCGACATGTCTGCAACAGCAATCATCAGAAAGAATGGACACACTAAAATCTTATACTAAAGTATAAACTGGATGGTTTGAGCCCTGAATGCTGATTGGTTGAAAGCCATGGTATATCAAACCGTATACCTTGTGTATGACAAAACATTTACTTTACTGCTCTAATTAAGTTGGTAACCAGTTTATAATAGCAATAAGGCACCTCGGGCAATACGGCCCAGGGGGTGTGGTATATTGCCAATATACAACGGCTAAGGGCTGTATCCAGGCACTCCGCGTTGTGTCGTGCTTAAGAACAGCCCTTAGCTGTGGCATATTGACCATATACCACACCCCCTAGGCCATATTACTTAAGTAATCCACACAACAGTCCTTTTACGAATATATATATGAAGTAAATCAGGCACATATTTTGTAAGAGGAGCAGATGGAACAATGACAGCAAATTCTGAAATGGCTTTTATGGAGAGAGCACTGATTGCTTTTTCATGTCACAATATTGAAGTGGAATGCTATTAGAGTCAGCATTTTACTAAGACAAACATTAGCAAATGGAAAAATGAGAAAAATGGGAATTACAGACTGCACTGTCATCTCATTCACACAGACATGTTGCATGGCAAATACTTGAGATGTGGTTGATTGGAAGCGTAGCTAATTGATTGAAATGAGATCCTTGCATTGAGTAAATATACATCATTAATCAGAAGAATGAATGGTTATGTGTAGCGTACTCCAGCTTGTGTGAATGATGTTTGTAGTGGCTTCCTTTCGTCTTTACCACAGCCACTGCCCAAGCCTGAAGTGGGGTTGTTTGGTACGCATACAGTCCACACTCAAGGTTTCCAAACGGCCAAACATTCAATGACATCCAGGGATATGGTGCAACAAAAATGTTTATTCTTCTTATATCTAACAAATAAATGATTCTCCCATCAACTTAAAGCATAGAATACTTGATATGGAAAATACATATTATGACCTGTCTGTATGGTCAAAAAACTATACCGCTCCCGCATCTAGCAAGGACTCCCCCTCCCAAAGGCCCAACTTCCTGCCTTTGTCCTAACACACTTAATACAATACAATGAATAAGCACGAGGGGGGCCCAAAAACTGAGTTACACTAACAACAAATTAATATATCTCAATCAGGTAAATATAAATCATAAAGGTACGTACCTAATATTTCACAATTTACATTAATATTTAATATATTTACACAAATGTACATGGAGCTCCATATGTTCAGTCTTTTATACAAATATGTCCAAATCGGCTCTAACAATGTTGAAAGTCATTTGAACTGCTAGGTGTCAACCTAACGATCTTAACGTTTTATTGAAACAACTCAGGTGGTCTTAGGTCTATATTATAGGCTGCTCTACAACAATTATATATATATATACAGGATATATTATACATCCAATATACGTTGCTTTAAAGAATAGTGCTACTGTTTTATAGTCTGCCAACTTCCTCTCTTCTCTCGTTTTCCCTCACAGACACACACTGTCAGGTCCTGACCCACTCTCCCTTCATCAAGAGCTGTGGTGGAGCCAATAGTGTGTTGTGTGTGTGTTTATGAGTGTGTCTGTGTGTGTGCGTCTATGCCTGTATCAGTCTGTGTGTGTGTGTGTGCGTGTGTGCGTCTATGCCTGTATCAGTCTGTGTGTGTGTGTGTGCGTGTGTGCGTCTATGCCTGTATCAGTCTGTGTGTGTGTGTGCACGTGTATGCCTGGACCCAGTTCCATCCGTCTCTTTCCCTGCGGCTGATCAGACCCCTGCCAGACTTTGAGGCCCCAGCAGGTGGCCTGGTCCCATGTCTGCCTTGTGCACTGGAGCAGTGATCCAGATAGAGGTCATTTCTCAGTCCTAGCTCAAGGCAGCCAGGCCTGGCGATGCCCAGACGTAAACCCACACCCAGACCTGGGCCTGAGACAGGTTCGTTACACCCCGGATAAATGAGCTGGAGCATGGCCAAGACGAGGATCAAGTGAGGGGTGGAGAGATGAGACAGAGGGGAGAAGGAAAGGGTAAAGGGGTTGAGGATACTTAATAACCTGCTAATGGGCTGCCATCGATTTCTAATTTCAGGTGACACGGTGGGTACCTCAGTCTTAGTCATGGATCCACACTCCTCTTAAAATAATAGCCCAACGCTGTCCGAGGCTGGTTAGTGGTAACAGCAGGCTAGGATATCTGTGTTTGGGGAAGCAGTAGTTTGTCATTACACGACACCTAAGGATGCTGTTACAATGGATCGATACAATGATGTTAAGGTGTTTTGTGTTACAACTTTATACTTGGGCCTAATCTGTAGATAATCAACTGCCTTTCCCCTCTGCTGTCACTGAAATCAACAGGTTTCTGCATTTCTAATGCACTGTAATTATTATGGCTATATGTGATTCATAAGTCATAATTCACTGCTACTGATTACAGCTGTATCTTTAACAGCGGTGAGTAGTTACTTTCCCATTGAATTCCTGCTTTAATGAAGTGGATATTCCTGTGGATCAGCGTCTTCATTTGGCTCCTTTATTTGATTGGTTAATAAAACAAGTTTTCACTTTGGCCGAGTCACATTCATCAGAGCAGTTCAAACTACCATGAATCAGCAGGTTCCTACACCTTGATGTCAGACATAGTTGAGATCCAGTGTGATTTGTTTAAGACCATCTTTGAGACTACACTACACCAATCACAGCCTGCTAGCATAGACAAGAACTGGGCCAGTAGTACAATCAACCTTATCTACACGTCAGACCCCGTCACATCAGCTTCACCTCCTAGACCACCATCTAAAACATACTCAAAAGAATACTCTCTCTCAAATGCCAACCAGAAAGCATTCATGTCATCAGTAGTCTCCATCTTAAGAATAGACCTCTCCCGCCAATTACAATAGTGTGCTCCACATATAGACATGGGTGCAAATCCTAACAACCAGTGAAAATTTGACTTAAGTGGAAGTTTTCACCCCATTATGGACACATAAATGAATAGTGGACAAAGTATGTGGAATGTAACTTACCTATACTTACAATGAACTTTGATTTCAGTGTACTATATTAATAGCTATAAAGCTAGCCACTTAAGGTAACAGGTGTGTGGTGGACTAATGTATGAGCAGAACTCCTTGGAGGCGCTACATCCTCTCCTCCTAACACCGAGGCTATCCATATGGTGACACTGTAGTGGTCTGGAGAGATAAGTCAATGGCTCAGCTCTAGCTGGCCATGGGGGACTGAGTGTAGTGTGTGTGTGTGTGTGTGTGTGTGTGTGTGTGTGTGTGTGTGTGTGTGTGTGTGTGTGTGTGTGTGTGTGTGTGTGTGTGTGTGTGTGTGTGTGTGTGTGTGTGTGTGTGTGTGTGTGTGTGTGTGTGTGTGTGTGTGTGTGCCTCTGTAAGCTGTTTAAGTCTGTGTGTTCATCAGGATAGCATCAGGCATCTGTTGGCAAAGCCAGGCCCAGATGTTCGTTCACACACACAAACATGAGGAAAACTCTCCAATCTGTGATGTCTTGATTAGCTTATCAGCTATTCATAAAATGTCCGAATATTAAGTAAATGACCATTCTTCAGCCAGAATGCCTAGAGAATATCAAGGAAAATGAAGGCCATGTTTTAAATGGCAATGATATGTAGTTATAATGAAATCCTGAACTTGACCCCAGCAACTCCATGATCATCTTTTAGATTCTTTATTTACCGTTACTTTTTCCAAATACATTTGTGAGGATGTATGATATTCATTGCCGGTGCAGTTACTATGAGGATGGATAGGAGATACATACCATAGACATTTGGCCAGATGAGACGAGACACTCTCCACTCTCCTTCCCATTCTGGACGGTTCCAATCACTCCAACACAAACAACAAAGAAATGAAGAAGAACCAACATCATCTGTACATTATGTGCTCATCAGCAAGACACGGCATGGATACACTCACATTTAACATGGGCTCTCCAGAGAATGGACGTTTTGGTCACCTTTTGCTATCCCTACAGTTGTTTTATACACATCTACAGAAACAGTCATTTGTACATGGTCCTTTGTACATTTATTTCCAGGTCAAAGTTATTTCAGGATTGTGACCCCTCAGCATTATATGTGTCCATCTCCATTACAATTCAGTGCACAAAAACGTCATCTTTGCCAAAAATGCAAGCAGAGAGAGTCTTGCACATACATATTCATACACATCACCTTCAATATGAAGATTTATTCTGAAGATATATTCGTATTGAGTTAGAGATATACATATTTGTATATATTGTCAGAATCTGGGCGAGGCCGTTTCACTAGTCCTTTGGCAAGGCCATCAGCCCAGACATCCACAGGTAGTGTTAAGGTGAAAACATGGACGAGAGATCTGAGTTCCCTGCTTTTATGGTTAAAAAACAAAAGAAGATATCAACAAATGTCTCAAAAAGCTCTCCTCTTTCCGCCGGTTCCACTGTTGACCTTGAGGAGATCTCCAAGATGTCAAAAGTTTTGAATGAAGAACAAATACAATTTGAGAAATGGTCAAACCAAATCAACCATACACTACTGTATGCCTCTGTATCCTTTTCCGTATGTGTGTATAATGACAATGTATGGTGGATTGGAATTGCTTTCTTCCTACGCGCATTTCATACCTCTGCTCCTAGCCAGGCCAAGCATCCTCACTAGTCTTTGAAGAAGGCCTGGGTTCAAATGACATATCAGAGACCTTCTGATGACATGAACTTCCTCTTCAAAATGGCTTCCACTTGGTCCTCCTCTCCAGTCTACCATCATCCAGTAAAGATATACATCTGATAGTCCCAGACTCCATCACCTTGTCATTCTGTGGTGGTCTGGGGTTAGATTACAGTACAATACGATCATATTCTATATACCATGTGCTCCAGATGTGAAATTACACAGGCCTACACACTGATGATAATCTATGGATGATAGTATAGTCCATGGCCACAGATTAAGATGTGACAAAAGTATCTGAACCCATGGAACTCTGGGATAGTTCAGACTAGGATGATAATCTGTCCACTCCAGACTCCAGGACTGTAGAACTCACAGACTAAGATTAGAAAAAACATTCTCTGAACCCACTGAACTCTGGATCATAACTCATTATAACTCAGATTAGTGGAAGGTGATATTGAGTTAGTATTGGTCTGGACCCTGGTCTACTGCTATTATGATGTTCCATTAGATGAGGATGATAGTCTCGACCCTGGCGCGTCCCGACGGGTTGGGGGTCATTCGGTGAGGGGTGTAGTCCTTGCTGCTGTAGTCCCTGCCTGCCTGAATGCTGCCTGACCCGTGGCACGGCGCCCCCTCCAGTCATGCCATGGTGGTGGGCGACTGGCACTGGCTCATCTGGACCCGCATGGAGGCAACGTTACTCAGGATCTTCTTCTGGTGGCCCGCCAGGGTCACACCTATCCTGAGGAGGTCTCTGGAAAGAGGGAGAGGAGGAGAGCGGAAGGGGGTGGGGGGTGGAAGAGGGAGAGGGGGAGAGCAGAAGGGGGTAGGGAGGGAGAGGGGGAGAGCAGAAGGGGGTAGGGAGAGAGAGAGAGGAAGCGAAAGCAAGACAGGACATATGTCAATACTAAAATGTGTATTAAGTACTGTATCTGCAATGCCTCAACTATGTGCACTGAAGAAGCAAGTACATAAACATACATTCATTTGGTGTCTAATACATTTACACAGATAACCAAAGCCCCAAGTCATGTCAGGACTGTTAGCCAGTGGCCTGGCTGTAAAGAAGAAAACAACAAGCCCAATGTGTCTGCCTCTCAGTGATCTGGCCTTTGTTCTCTTTGATGATTAAAATCATGATGCTACATTTCTGAAACAACATTATGAAGCCAGAAAGATGCTACAAAACATCAAATGCACAGAAAGCGGTGTTTCTTACGGACAATATTTGGACAGGATTATCATCGATTTTAGATGATATGTGCGCGTGTACATGAATGCTTGCTCACGTGTTTCTGTGTGTGTCTGTGTTTCTGTGTGTGTGTGTTTCTGTGTGTGTGTGTGTTTCTGTGTGTGTGTGTGTGTTTCTGTGTGTGTGTGTGTGTGTGTGTGTGTGTGTGTGTGTGTGTGTGTGTGTGTGTGTGTGTGTGTGTGTGTGTGTGTGTGTGTGTGTGTGTGTGTGTGTGTGTGTGTGTGTGTGTGTGTGTGTGTGTGTGTGTGTGTGTGTGTGTGTGTGTGTGTGCGTGTGTGTGTGAGCCTGTTGCAAAATACCTGTATTTTGTCATGTATTTAATTATAATATGTGTATTTTGTGTCATAAAATAGAAAAACCATTTGCAAAAAGCCCGAACAGCAACAACATGCTCAGTAAAGGTTACAGAAACGTGTGACTTGCTGTGACTGTGACATGTTGTTGTTTATCTACCTTAATGGAGCAAGTCACTCTGGATGTGAAAATGAACATACCAAAATGAACTGCAAAGCACAATGTGTATTATTATCGGCCTTGTTTCGGGGCGGAGCTCATGTGAATAATACTTAGGATGCTTAGTTAATTTAGCAGACGCTCTTATCACACCATAGTGCCATCAGACTTCTGATAGCAAAAAATGGAATGTAAAATTATTTTGTATTTTGAAAATACAAATTACGGCTCTCGAAAGTATCTTGCTACAAAATACATCGGCGCATAGTTTAGCCCAGTGTAATACCAATTACAAAATACTCAGAAGTAATTGAAATACATATTTCAAATACATGTGACCCGAAATAATGGCCATCTCTGCATGTGTGTGTGTGTGACTCACTCAGAGGTCATCTGTGCTACCAGTTGCAGGGAGGTGAAGCCAGAGTTGAGAAAGTTGTCTCTGTACTGGGTCATCTTGATGGCTCCCAGCCACTCTCCCACTGAACTGAAGGTGTTGAAGTCTGGGATAGAACGGTCCAACAGGGGCTGGGAAGGCCTGAAGGAGGAGAAGAGGAGAAAGGGAGAGGACGAGAGAGAAAGAGGAGGAGAGAGTGAGAGGAGGAGAGAGTGAGAGGAGGAGAAAGGGAGAGGACGAGAGAGAAAGAGGAGGAGAGAGTGAGAGGAGGAGAAAGGGAGAGGAGGAGTAAGTAAGGTAAGTAAGGGAGAGAGAGGGAGGGAGAGAGAGGGAGAGAGAGGGAGAGATAGAAAGAGGAGAGAGATGCTTTGATGGTGCAGAGTGGAGGTATAGGCATTCATGTTTAAGGAAGTTTGAGTATGCCTGGGTTGAGTATGTGTGTGTGTGTGTGTGGGGGGGGGGGTGTAGCCTACATATATTTTTCTATGTGTGTACTCACACTGCAGGGATGCTGGCCACTTGTTTGAGACTGGCTGGGTTGAGTATGTGTGTGTGTGTGGGGGGGGGTGTAGCCTACATATATTTTTCTATGTGTGTACTCACACTGCAGGGATGCTGGCCACTTGTTTGAGACTGGCTGGGTTGAGTCTTCGTGTGAGGGGGGGGGGCGGTGTAGCCTAAATATATTGTTCTATGTGTGTACTCACACTGCAGGGATGCTGGCCACTTGTTTGAGACTGGCTGGGTTGCGGATCATCTTGTCCAGGGTGTTGACGATGTCAGTGAAGCGTGGCCGGGCGTTACGGTCCTTCTGCCAGCAGTCCAGCATGAGTTGGTGCAGAGCTGAGGGGCAGTCCATGGGAGGGGGTAGCCGGTAGTCCTGCTCTATGGCATTGATCACCTGGGGACAGAGAGGGGGGCAGAGGGTATTGTGGAGAAGGCAGAAGGTATTCAGTAAGGGTCATGTTAGACAGGACTATTGTGGAGAAGGCAGAAGGTAGTCAGTAAGGGTCATGTCAGACAGGACTATTGTGGAGAAGGCAGAAGATAGTCAGTAAGGGTCATGTCAGACAGGACTATTGTGGAGAAGGCAGAAGATAGTCAGTAAGGGTCATGTCAGACAGGACTATTGTGGAGAAGGCAGAAGGTAGTGAGTAAGGGTCATGTCAGACAGGACTATTGTTGAGAAGGCAGAAAGTAGTCAGTAAGGGTCATGTTAGACAGGACTATTGTGGAGAAGGCAGAAGGTAGTCAGTAAGGGTCATGTCAGACAGGACTATTGTGGAGAAGGCAGAAGGTAGTCAGTAAGGGTCATGTTAGACAGGACTATTGTGGAGAAGGCAGAAGATAGTCAGTAAGGGTCATGTCAGACAGGACTATTGTGTAGAAGGCAGAAGGTAGTCAGTAAGGGTCATGTCAGACAGGACTATTGTGGAGAAGGCAGAAGGTAGTGAGTAAGGGTCATGTCAGACAGGACTATTGTGGAGAAGGCAGAAGGTAGTGAGTAAGGGTCATGTCAGACAGGACTATTGTGGAGAAGGCAGAAGGTAGTCAGTAAGGGTCATGTCAGACAGGACTATTGTGGAGAAGGCAGAAGGTAGTCAGTAAGGGTCATGTCAGACAGGACTATTGTGGAGAAGGCAGAAGGTAGTCAGTAAGGGTCATGTCAGACAGGACTATTGTGGAGAAGGCAGAAGGTAGTGAGGAAGGGTCATGTCAGACAGGACTATTGTGGAGAAGGCAGAAGGTAGTGAGTAAGGGTCATGTCAGACAGGACTATTGTGGAGAAGGCAGAAGGTAGTCAGTAAGGGTCATGTTAGACAGGACTATTGTGGAGAAGGCAGAAGGTAGTCAGTAAGGGTCATGTTAGACAGGACTATTGTGGAGAAGGCAGAAGATAGTCAGTAAGGGTCATGTTAGACAGGACTATTGTGGAGAAGGCAGAAGGTAGTCAGTAAGGGTCATGTTAGACAGGACTATTGTGGAGAAGGCAGAAGGTAGTCAGTAAGGGTCATGTTAGACAGGACTATTGTGGATAAGGCAGAAGGTAGTCAGTAAGGGTCATGTTAGACAGGACTATTGTGGAGAAGGCAGAAGATAGTCAGTAAGGGTCATGTTAGACAGGACTATTGTGGAGAAGGCAGAAGATAGTCAGTAAGGGTCATGTCAGACAGGACTATTGTGGAGAAGGCAGAAGGTAGTGAGTAAGGGTCATGTCAGACAGGACTATTGTGTAGAAGGCAGAAGGTAGTCAGTAAGGGTCATGTTAGACAGGACTATTGTGGAGAAGGCAGAAGGTAGTGAGTAAGGGTCATGTCAGACAGGACTATTGTGTAGAAGGCAGAAGGTAGTCAGTAAGGGTCATGTTAGACAGGACTATTGTGGAGAAGGCAGAAGGTAGTCAGTAAGGGTCATGTCAGACAGGACTATTGTGGAGAAGGCAGAAGGTAGTGAGTAAGGGTCATGTTAGACAGGACTATTGTGGAGAAGGCAGAAGGTAGTCAGTAAGGGTCATGTTAGACAGGACTATTGTGGAGAAGGCAGAAGGTAGTCAGTGGTCATTCGAGGTTCATGCATGTTGCTGTTGTCTTTTTTTGTAAAACACTAAATGTAATTTGTATACATTACATTGATACCTGTATATGTTTTATATGTAATAAAACATATTAGAATCCAGAAGTTCATGCTAGACAGGGGTCTAAATACAGCTGCTCAGAGTGACAAGGTAGGTGACCATTGCCAGACAGTACCGTAGAGAAGGCCAATTAGGAAGACATCCGAGGGAAGTCACTAGACTCCAGTTCATGATTACAGGAGATCAATAATGTGAAGTAAATCAGAGAATTGTAGGAAGAGAGGAGATATATAGAATCCTTTCTGTTTCCCTTCTATTTTCCCTCTTCCTCTAAACCCCTTTGCTAAATCACTGTAACACCAGGCCCTAGTTTCTCTGTTTCATTGAGTGGTTAGTGAGCAATTCACTTAGCGTCAATCTCTCTCTCCCCCTCTATCTTTCTGCTTCTCTCTCTCCCCCTCTCTCTCACCGATTAATCTACAGACAGCACTCAGGCTGAGGTGCCCTTCCTACTTGACACTAGCGAATCACACGTCTGCATAAAAGGATGGAGAGGACCTATACTCCGACACTGTGGGAAAGTGTCTTGGGAATGGGCTGAGTGCATATAATTAATGTGGTGAAATGCAGGTACTTGACACTTGTTCCGTAGAAACTGCAAAGGCTATGAAGGCCTGATGGTAGATAAGTAGTGCTGTAGCTATGCTGCACATGGCCTTATACAAGGACAAAAAGGGTTTTCGATAGAAAGACAACCGCTCGGTCCCTCTCTAAATCGTAGCATGTTCATGTGGTATACCATATGACGGATTGTTACCCCTTAAAGGTTGAATCAGGGAAAAGACAGGGAAAGTCAACACCGATAGAGATTCTAGCGTGTGAAAAGGAATCATCATCAGAAATGAGACGACACTCAATAGGTGCCCATCCTACCACTGCAATTCAGCAGAATTTGACAAATGGTGCATAAGTGCATTTACATGCATGTGAGTGTGTGTGTGTGTGCACTTATCATAGGTGTGTAAGTGGGCACGTGTATGTGCACACAAACTTGTGTATTTTGTGTTTGTCAGTGCATCGTGTGTGCATTAGCCTGTGTGCCTGTGTGTGTTTTGTGTGTGCGAGTTGGCATGTGTGTTATTAGTGTACACAGATGTGTGTGTGTTCTGCCTGAAGAGAACAGCAGGCCATGCTGTGAGCAATGCCAGGCCTCCTCCCTGTATGTGTCCCACCAGTCGCTGCCGGCATGCTGCTGGCCCAGAGAGGGAACATCTGCTGGCTTGGCCAGGCCTGGTGAACCAGGCTCCAGAGAGACCCGTTGGACGGATGGGGATATGGAGTTCATTGGTGTGTGTGTGTGTGTGTTGGGGGTGTTTATGAGTGTGAGCATGTGTGATAGATCTCATTGTGTGAGATTCGGGGGATGTAGCAAAAAGAAGGACAGAGGAGGTAACGTGCATGTGTGATATTCTGCCTTTGTGAGAATCTGCTCATTGTCAAGGACATTTCCAGTGGGAATCCTCTTGTCTAGCTGAGTTGTTATGTCTGAGAAGGTTCCATTTTATGACACAACATAAACAAATAGAAGGGTCATCTGAATACTCATTCACTGCCTCTGCTTTGGGGTCTTAGCCCGGTTACTGTAAAATCACTTTTGTGACTACTGCTTATGTAAAGAGGGCTTCATTAATTAATTTGATTGATTGGAATTTTGAATTCTATGAATATTTCTATACACCTTAGAACAACATTTAAAAGTTCAACATGACAATAATACTCACATCCTGATTAGACATGTCCCAGTAGGGTCTCTCTCCGAATGACATCACCTCCCACATGACAATGCCGTAGCTCCACACGTCACTGGCTGAGGTGAACTTCCTGTAGGCGATGGCCTCTGGAGCCGTCCACCTCACCGGGATCTTACCCCCCTGAGAGGGAGAGAGAGAGGGGAGGAATAGAGGGGAAGGGAGGGGGAGAGAGGGGGGGTGAGGGAGGGGGAGCGAGAGAGGGGAGGGGAGGAATATAGGATGAGGGAGGGGGAGAGAAAGGGGGGTGAGGGGAGGGGGGGGAGAGAGAGAGAGAGAGAGAGAGAGAGAGAGAGAGAGAGAGAGAGAGAGAGAGAGAGAGAGAGAGAGAGAGAGAGAGAGAGAGGGGGGGTGGGAGAGTGAGAGAAGAGGGAGAGGGGGAGAGGGAGGGAGGACAGAGAAAGAGAGGGGAGAGAGAGAGAACGACATGATTAGTCCAATTAAAACCCTTGAACCAAAAGACAACTACAATCTCTCTATCCCTCCACTCCTCCTTCCCTTCATCCCCTATCGATCCAGCAGCAGGGAACGTCTGTTCCTCCTCACACATCGAACCACAGCACATCTCTCCCGGTGCCCATGAGTTTGAATAAAAGGGGTTTGGTCGGGGTTTGAGAGCTCCTGTCGAGCGTGTCTGTTTGTAATTGGCCTACCTGGGCCTGCAGCGAGCCATGCATGGTACTGATTGAAATTGACGGGTGGCTTGTTTAAGATTTCCTCTACACACACACCTGTTTGTAGGCCCCTTGGCGGTTTCCATTGTATCCGGCCAGGCCAGCTTAATAATGCCAATTAGTTCAACCTGTGCATGTGTAGATAAGCCGGGCTTGAAAGGAGAGACGGGAGAGCGAGACAAGGCCCACCCTGCTCTCCTGGCTTTCTCCCTCAGTCCCACCGGGACTTTGACCAGGAGATGTATTGTGTGTGTATGTAATATATAATAATAATAATAATATATGCCATTTAGCAGACGCTTTTATCCAAAGCGACTTACAGTCATGTGTGCATACATTCTATGTATGGGTGGTCCCGGGGATTGAACCCACTACCCTGGCGTTACAAGCGCCATGCTCTACCAACTGAGCTACAGAAGGACCAATGTGTGTACATGCGTGTGTGTGCGTGCATGGATGTGCAAGATTGTGTGTGTGTGTGTGTGTGTGTGTGTGTGTGTGTGTGTGTGTGTGTGTGTGTGTGTGTGTGTGTGTGTGTGTGTGTGTGTGTGTGTGTGTGTGTGTGTGTGTGTGTGTGTGTGTGTGTGTGTGTGTGTGTGTGTGTGTGTGTGTGTGTGTGTGTGTGTGTGTAGAGGTCCAAAGGACTCAGACTGAGCTCATTAAGGCCCAGCTCAGAGCGTTTGACCTCTGTGAGCTCCTAACCCTGAACATGATGTTAACCTCTGACCTCAGTGGAGGCAGAGCAGGGAGGCAGGAGGGGGGTGTGTGAGTGGAAGAGTGGTTTTGTAATTCGTTGAAAAAAAGAAGACTGATGGATATCTATCTAAGCTCTGATGACCGTTTTTCTCAGATCCCAGGGTTCTTCTTCCAGTAACTAATGCCTCTCATCTGATTCCAGGCACCAGAAGGCTCTATCTTTTACCTCCGTTCTGTCAAAAGGCTATAGAAAAACACATGAATACAAGATCAACTGCACCAATGAAAAGAAACCCAGCTCCCTCCATCTAATCTCTAACTTTGCTAGACCCATGCTTCAAAGAGACTATTTCGACTTGGACACACGCCAGTTGAAAAGAACAGTAAGAAATATAAATACACTGTCTCTTCCAAGTTCCTCTATCTGACCTCTAACCTCAACGCCTTGTATAAGAGCCTCTCCATATCAATCACATGTCGATCAAATGTATTTATACAGCCCTTTATAGATAAGCAGCTGTCACAAAGTGCCTCAAAGTAACCTACAACTCAGAAGAGCAAGCAATGCAGAAGCACGATGGCTCGGAAGACCTTCTTATCACCCCCCCCCCCACCCCCACGTCGCCTTGCACCGCTCCTCGCAGACAGGCTAAGCTAATAACATTTTCACGGCTGCCACGTTCGTGAGGCAGCTATGCAGATCGTCAGTAATTACCTCTGTGGGCGGACTAGTTGCTAGCGCTCCGGCCCTGCCAAAACAACACTTTAATAACACAAAGTGCTGCTGAACAGAACAGACCGGGCAGGAAAACAGACAGAGGAAGAAGACAAATATATAATAAAAAGCAGCATTAGATTTGTATTTATTAACTTAGGAGGAGAAAATACTATGAATACCCCAGGGAGGGAGAGAGAAAGAGAGGGAAAGTGAGAGAGATTGAGAGAAAGAGAGAAAGAGAGGGAAAGTAAGAGAGAAAGAGAGAGAAAGAGAGAAAGAGAGAGAGAGAGCATGCGTGTGTCTGAGACAGCCAATACCATTTCACTCACAAGGCAGGCAGTACAAGCCAGTGAGAAAGGAACATGCTGTTCTTTGTGGTGGCCTGGAGTCTTAGAGAGCACCCACAGAGACATGCCTTCATGTAAAACAACTGCTCTAAGCTGAACCGCATATCAACCTCCAGCCAAGCTCCATCAATCTCTTCAGCTAGCTGCTCATCCCATGAAGAATATTCAGATCTTAATGTCAACATGAGAGCATCATTGCTCTCTCACGAAGTCTTTGGAAACTAGATTATATATACACAACGTGACTTTAGACCACAAAACAACAGTTTTATACTTGATTATTGCGGACCGGCCATACTGAGACATGGAGCACTGATTCTCACATCAAACAGTTCCTGCAGTGGGTCACCACGCTGATGTCAACAAGATGATCTGACACAAAGGGAGTCGTACTGACTAGCTGTGACTAGTTGGAACTGGTCGTGAGCGGTTGTGACAGATAAAGTGACACATCTGGGGTAGACCTGAAGAGAGTGGTCAGAGTGCTGTCAGGGTTAAGGAGGATCATGGGACATGGCGGTGTGTGACAGACAGGAACATGTGTTGAGGAGCGCCCTGGGAAACGTGAGAAAATAAAAAGGAAATGGATGCCTGATCAAAACGGCGCTGTGATAAATCCCCTAGGAACATGAGTGGCAGTGTGCAGGCGTTTCCTTTTCCTTCTCCATCAGTTCACCTAGAACTCCAAAAACCTGCAAAAAGGACCTGGATGTGCGTATGTTCTTCAGCTTTTACACGTGGGACACCTGCAATTGCGAACGTGTACTATGAGAGATGCAGAATGTACCCAGCAATTGAATGGAGCAGGTCACTAGCAATCTATAGACTGAAGGGGAATCTAGTGTCCAATGGCAGTTTGTAACACGCTACACAAACTGGAGCAATGCCCTGCCTTGGTGTCGTAGTGAATGTAGATGAAATCCCCTGAACGATCTTCTCCTACTAGGAGAGTCCTCAAGCCTTGAACACTGTGTTTTGTTTTTCCTTGCTGATGCATGCAACCTCACCCGCCACATCTCTCCAAGAGACATCAAACAGTACCATCATGTTGTTGCTAAAGCAGCAGCTGTCCCCAAATGGAGTAATAGTGGAATAAACATTAGTGAACTCCCATTAATGGCCATGACACAGTACCATTTCCCAACTTTTCGGTAATCCATTCCTAAACAATGCACACTCAAGAGGTCCCGAGCACATTTACTCAGGCTGGACAAAGTGCTCCATCAACTGACGTTTAATATCCCGAAAGCAACGATCGCTGGCAGTCTGTCCAAATATACGCACGCACGCAGGCAGGCAGAATGCACCCCAGGGACTGTCTGGGAGAGGCAGGCCCTTCTACCGTTCCACTGTCTACAGGGCAATGGAGAATAGATTCCACTTCAAACTTCAAAGGAACTTACATTTGACTCCCTGGAACTATTTCAGGCATCATTTCACCAAGTTCCCACATATTCTATGGATATTTAATTCAATTAAATAGTCTAGTCTAGGAGTCAAATGAGGTCTATGCTCCTCTATAGGACAAAGTTATTTTAACACACTTCTCAGGTGGTCTCAAAGTGGTATGAAATCTGACCTTTAATAAACATTGTCTGTGTTGTCTTTGCAGTTAATATATACCTTCACATCGTCAACTTGATGACACCACCTCTGGAAATGCCCTTTCCCCTTGAGTAACTTCCTCTGTGGCCCCTAATGACTCAGGAGCCACTATGGGCCCCTCAAATTGAACCCAGCGTGGATCCTACGTTTTTATCATGCATTTGCACATCTTTGTCAGGCTTTTCCAGTGGTTTAATATTAGACTGCGACCTTGGATTCTGTCCCCTTGAGATGACTCTGAGGAGGTTGAACATAGGCAATTACAGCTTACATACAGCACACTGAGACTCATCACACAAGAGATCTGGGACCTGGGATGTTTAAGAACGAACTGATGTGTCTCTTCTTGTGTCATTTAACAGTGTCACAGTGTTTTCTGTTCTCAAGAACTAGCATGCTGTGACCCTTTCTCTCTCTCTCTCTCTCTCTCTCTCTCTCTCTCTCTCTCTCTCTCTCTCTCTCTCTCTCTCTCTCTCTCTCTCTCTCTCTCTCTCTCTCTCTCTCTCTCTCTCTTTTTTTTATCTCTCACTCTCTCTCTCTGCTCTCTATCTCTGTCTTTCTCCATTCTCTATCTCTCTCTTTATGTCTCTCTCTGTCACTCTCTCGGTCTTTCTCTCTTCGAGGACCCATTAGACAAAAACTATAGAAGAATCTGACATCTGACTTAATTTGTGGTAGCTCGCTAGCTTATTAACTGACAGACTGGCCAGAAACATCCCATATTGTCTACTGTCAGTCTATGAACTGGGGCGTTATGACAAAATCTTTGTCCCATATTAAACCTGGTTGCCCATTCAGTGTGCCGTGCAGTGGAATACCATGCCTGAATCATGCTCGGCCCACACAGTGTACATCAATGCCCACCTCAGTCACAGATATCAGCCCGATCTGGCACACGTGACGAGGTATAAATCAAACATGAAAACACTTGGAGAAGAAGCCATGTTCCCCCGCTTTGATAATGGAGTCTGGATGGATACGTTTGTCAAGCACTTCCTGGTACAGTTTTCATTATTTTCTACAGCAATTTAAATACAAATAGCCTACAATCAAGAGAAGCAAAGAAGAGCCCTTGGGTCATGTTCATAAGGGACTAAACAGAAGAAAACAGACTGAAAAAGTAACTATTGTGCCTGTCCAATAAAATAACGCTTGTTTTTTGTTTTCTGTTGTAAAACGTTTTAAAGGTTTTCCATTACGTGCTGTAATGAACACAACCCTCATAACAAATCAAATAGAATTGAACACAACCCTGTTAGGGACATGAATGCTGCATAAGCTCAGGGTCTATATTGGTCCCTATAAAAGCACTCTTGAGAGCAAGGACATCCTGGCCCTTTAGACCAAATGGCAACTTTCCTTTAAGTTTTTCACTTCTTTACCCTTAAGTCCCCTGTAACTTTGACCACATCAATATTTCACACAAGTGACAAACTTACAAGAGGCTTTGGGCCATATGCCAAGGAAAAGGAGGGGAAAGAGGAAAGGATGCAAATGGAAGACAATCAAACAGCAAATGGTTTGATAGCGCCAGACGGTTAGTGTGGTGAAGCCTTAGACATTAAAACCAGAAGAGAGTAGCGCTGACGTCATCCACATATTGGCACCAAAGTATCGCTAAGGATCATGGTGAAAGTGGCCGTAACTAGCAAAGGATCATGGTTGATGTAGTTGTTTTCCTCCTGCCTGAACCACGGTGCGTTGTTTAAGGCACTCCCGAGTGCAGATAGGGTGTTCACACCAGTCCAAGCCAATTGAACTAAGTGGGTAAACGCAGCAGAGTTCGGTAAAACTGCACCAAACCATTTTGGTGTGAAAGCCCCCTAAGTGTCCATTCAACTATATTCACCCCAACTCTACTCTCTTTCAAACTGCGTCTACCCTGTAGGCTGAGGGTTATTCGACTGTCCCCGTAGTAGAATCCTTTTTGGTTCCAGGTACAACCCTTTTTGGTTCCAGGTAGAACCCTTTAGGGGTTAATGTAGAGCCCTCTGTGTAAAGGGTTCTACATGGACCCTAAATGGTTTCTACATGGAACCAAAAGGGTTCTACCTGGAACCATAACGGGTTCTTCAAAGGGTTCTCCTATGGTGGCTAAGAGTGTAGCCCAAAAATACAAATTGGCCACAGAATCTCTGGTATTTTAACAGAATTCTTAAGCTATTTTTGCGCATTTTGATCTTGACTAGGGTGGCAAAATTGCTGGGACCGGAGCTGCAAAGTGTGCTGTGTCACACACCTAAAATAGCATTGAGGGACTGTGGTTGGGTTTGGGAGCAGTTCTTGCGGGAGTGGGTGGGAGTCGGACACGAAGTCGGCAGGAGCGGACGGGCCTGGTATGAAACGCAGCGAGAGTGGGAGGGAACGGGATGAAGAAAACAGTCCCACGCAGAACTCTACATGGACTCACACTTACACACATTAACATAACCATACACACACCAACAACCCTCAGTCTCAACATACATCGTGTGACACGGGAGGCATCTGTCCAACATACAACCACATACAACCACTCTTGAATCACAAATGTCAGCTCTCTCTACTCCTCAGGGCATTGGCTTTCAATACAATGTGTGATTGCATTGCACTTTCCAGTCACCAATCTTTTTCACACACACAACCTCTCACCGTTAGCCACTAAAAGCCTTTCACATCTTTAACCACTAACACTGCACGGTGTGGAGAGCATTCAGCCACTTTACACACACACAGCAAATACTGTGTGACACACCACTCATCATGTCGACACTGCCTATCCTTCCTTGAGCCTTTGGGTCACTCAGGGAAAAGACTAGATAGATACAGTTGAAGTCGGAACTTTACATACACTTTAGCGAACTACATTTAAGCTCAGTTTTTCACAATTCCTGACATTTAATCCTCGTACAAATTCCCTGTATTAGGTCAGTTAGGATCACCACTTTATTTTCAGAATGTGAAATGTCAGAATAATAGTTGAAAGAATTATTTATTTCAGCTTTTATTTATCTCATCACATTCACAGTGGGTCAGAAGATGACATACGCTCAATTAGTTTTAGGTAGCATTGCTTTTAAAGTTGGGTGAATTTTGTAGGCCTCATTCCTCCTGACAGAGCTGTTGGAACTGAGTCAGATTTGTAGGCCTCCTTGCTCGCACACGCTTTTTCAGCTCTGCCCACAAATTTTCTGTAGGATTGAGGTCAGGGCTTTGTGATGGCCACTCCAATACCTTGACTTTGTTGTCCTTAAGACATTTTGTCAGAACTTTGGAAATATGCTTGGTGTCATGGAAGATCTATTTGTGACCAAGTTTTAACTTCCTGACTGATGTCTTGAGATGTTGCTTCAATATATCCACATAATTTTCCTACCTCATGATGCCATCTATCTTGTGAAGTGCACCAGTCCCTCCTGCAGCAAAGCATCCCCACAACATGATGCTGCCACCCCCGTGCTTCACGGTTGGGATGGTGTTCTTCGGCTTGTAAGTCTCCCCTATTTCCCGCAAACATAGCGATGGTCACTATGGCCAAACAGTTCTATTTTTGTTTCATCAGACCAGAGGACATTTCTCCAGAAAGTATGATCTTTGTCCCCATGTGCAGTTGCAAACCATAGTCTGGCATTTTATGGCGGTTTTGGAGCAGTGGCTTCTTCCTTGCTGAGTGGCCTTCCGGTTATGTCAATATAGGACTCGTTTTACTGTGGATACAGATACTTTTGTACCTGTTTCCTCCAGCATCTTCACAAGGTCATTTGCTGTTGTTATGGGATAGATTTGCACTTTTATGCACCAAGGTACGTTCATCTCTCGGAGATAGAACGCATCTCCTTCCTGAGCGGTATGACGGCTGCGTGGTCTCATGGTGTTTATACTTGTATACGATTGTTTGTACAGATGAACATAGTACTTTCAGGCATTTGGAAATTGCTCCCAAGGATGAACCAGACTTGTGGAGGTCTACAATTGTTTTTCCTGAGGTCTTGGATGATTTATTTTGATTTTCCCAGGATGTCAAGCAAAGAGGCACTGAGTATGAAGGTAGGCCTTGAAATACATCCACAGGTACACCTCCAATTGACTCAAATTACATAAATTAGCCTATCAGAAGCTTCTAAAGCCATGACATCATTTTCTGGAATTTTCCAAGCTGTTTGACGGCAGCTTTAACTTAGTGTATGTAAACTTCCGACTTCAACTGTAGATAGATAGATCAATGTGGAGATAGAACTATAATAGTGCTAATAATATAGCTGTAGAAATAAGTAGAAAGAAAAAGATAAAGAAGGTAAACTTATGTCCATAGTGTGAGCTCCAACCCCAGGTTTAACACTTTGCAATTAACAGCATGTCCTCCAGCAACTTCCCCAGCACCTCTCTGGAGGCCAGGTAATTGGTCACCCCAAAATAGGAGGAACACATCACAAAGTAAGGACAGGAAAAATGAGGTGATTCATTTGCAGGAGGAGGAGGTAGATGGCGACAGTAATTCATGGGTCGTCGGCGGAATAACATTTTCCTTATTCCCTCGGCCTTCGCTCGCCGCGCTGGCCTCGCTCTGTGATTGCCTTGGTGTTCACCTCGTAACCGGCGGAGGGAGGTCAGCGATTGAAAGGAGCTGCCGTGGCATTGTGGAGGCTTGGCAGCATGCATAGCTTAATTAGAGGAATGCATGAGAGACCCAAGGACCCTGACTCTCTGCCAAACATCTCCACAACTTCTCCCCTTTGGATAGAGAACATTCCCAGAACGTTCCCCCAGGACAGTCAGGACCAAGCTAGTGCTCAGACACAGTAAGGTCAAGAGGAATGCTTGAAGAGACTGTTGTGTGACTCTGGTTTGCTTATGGGTGGAGTGCAAATAGCTGTTTATGTCTATGTGTTATGTGTCAGGCCTCTAATGTCATAGAGGTCCTATCTCAATGGGAATACCTGGGTTGGGTAAAGGTTAAGCACACAAACAGTTGCTGTGAAATCAATGTGGTATTTCACCATATCTTTTTTTGAAAGGAGTCCATAATAAAGCCAAAATCTATCTATATTTTGAATCCCTTTACAGTATGAAACCCTTGAGATGCATCATCTAATATTCAAGAAGTCTTGTACATGAAACAGGCAAACATCAAAAACATAATCTATAGTCCAATTCTAACCTTTAACCCCTTCTGAACCTCTGTAGCATCAACAAAATTAACAGCCGACAGAAGGTGATCTTGTATTTATTTATTCGTTGTTCAGGAAAAACACATTTAGCAGGGCTTAACCACAGTGGTCACAGAGACCCAGGTCGGTCTGCCTTCCTAGTGGCCAATTCACTTCCCAAACCCACCAACAGGAGGTCACGTCCCCTCTACAAAACCTGTCACACTTCCCGTTCACACCTGAGACTCAGACACATTCAAGCACGCACAAGCACAGTCACACACACACACACACACACACACACACACACACACACACACACACACACACACACACACACACACACACACACACACACACACACACACACACACACACACACACACACACACACACACACACACACACACACACACACACACACACACACACGTACGGTTGAGTTCTAATATAGTCATCTTCTGATGATGGAGCATCTGCTCTCTAAATAAAGGTAGACGTGGGTTTGTATTGTTGTTGTCTTGTCCTTGATTTCTCAAAGATCATCTCCAATGTTTCGATAGATAAGAACTAAATTTAGTCTCCTATATTTGTACTATCATGGTAGCTGATGTTTAGATGCCTTACCACCTTTATTTTTAGAACATCTTAGAGTTTTTAGTTGTAAATGACTCATACACATTGGAAATATATTTTATTTCCTCATGCACAGTGTGTGCATATACATTATTTGACAAAAGTTGCCCTCAGGCAGTTTCGTCAAAGCAGCGAGCCATTTCACGGTATCCTTTAAAACAACTGACCTCACGAAAGAACAGACTCTGATGTACTGCACCAGGCAGACTCACTGTATTCCCTCCAACTGTCAGGAGCAACCAAATAATAAACCATTACAAATAACTCATTAGCAGTCGTTTCAAATGAAAGTTAATGCAGGTCACACACACTCACACAGCAAGCCCTCATAACCTTGCACTGCATTCAGATACGAGAGTGTGAGTGGATGACATCCAAAAGAGTGTGTTGTGGATGACATCCAAAAGAGTGTGTTGTGGATGACATCCAAAAGAGTGTGTTGTGGATGACATCCAAAACAGAGCGGGGAGGAGATGGAGTCAGATACACCAGCCATAGTGTCTAATAATTATAAATATGTTCCTCTGTGGTGTTAATTAGGGGCCCAAGCCCTTCCATGATGCCCCAGGCATAATGCATGATGAACAGGGGAAGGGGGCAGGGCGACCAGGGCCAGTCCCTGAGGAGTGAGGAGGGACGCTGCGCTAGCTGTCAGTTTGAGGGGCTGAGATGCTCCTTGGTTTCCCGGCATCCCACGCATCCCAATGACAGAGGGGAGAGAGGAGTTCTTCCCCAGAGTCTCTGCATTAATGAAGATGTGACAGTCATAGTCCGTGACTAGTAGAAAGAGGGAGGAGAAGGAAGAGCGAAGGCTTGTGGAATGTAAAAGAGAATAGATCGAGGTAAGAAAGCGAGTGAGAAAGAGACAAGTGAGTGGTGAGGAAGAGTGAAAGGAAATGCATGAGAGATGGCCAGACAGAAGTGCTGTAGTTCTTCTGATGTACCAGTTACCTCTACTTTATTCAAGCAGTCCTAGACACACACAACTACACTCACAACAAAAGGGCCATGACTAAGTGTGTCTAAAAAGATACCAATGAATCACCTTCTTCCTCTATCATAATACGCCGAATGCCGGTATGTTGTTTGTTGACAACAATTGGAGGAGACACATCACAGTGGAGACACACTTCATAAACATCAATCCCAGAACCCTCCCTGTACTATGTCGCTGGTCTTCAGACAGACAATCTTGTTGCTATGAACCAACCTATCCATTTAAAAACATAAAGGTGAGAAAAACGTTTTTTTTTGGGGGTTCAGAGAGTAGGACTCACCAAAGAGCTGGTGTAGGAGGGGTCAGAGGTATCGTCCTGAAGGTAGCGCGAAAGTCCAAAGTCGGACACCTTGCAGACCAGGTTGCTGTTGACCAGGATGTTGCGGGCAGCCAGGTCTCTATGGACATAGTTCATCTCAGAGAGGTACTTCATGCCCGCCGAAATGCCCCTCATCATGCCCACCAGCTGGATTACAGTGAACTGACCGTCGTTTTGCTGCAGGAGACATGGGGAGAGGTAGAGGGGGATTATTAGCACCATGAAATTAAACTTGTCATCTACAGGCCTTTCTGCAGGCCTTTCAGTTGAGATGTCGACAGTAAACAAGCCATACTTCAATGAATTCTACACTATTTCAAAGTATTAGGCATGAAGATGTTCAGACCGGACACGGTTCTATTTGATTGCATGTTTCTACTTGATTGAAATGCAATTGATTTAAAAACCGCAACAACATGACACTAACACAAGCACATTTTGCATGCTATGCTACAGATGTTGTGTGAGGTGCCGTCACACCTACAGTACATACAATATTCCATACACACAGGGTGTGACAAACAGCCTAACCTGCTGCCTATCTATCTCTATGCGACTCACTTCTCCAACACAGCAAACTAGTTGTTTCTGAGTCTGTGATGGAATCGTCAAGCCTTTACACTTAAAGTGATTTGATCTTTAGATTTTTACTTTCACGCTGCACTCTTAGAAAAAAAGGTGCTATCTAGAACCTTAAATGGTTCTTCGGCTGTCCCCATAGGAGAACCCTTTAAATAACCCTTTTTGGTTCCAGGAAGGAACCCTTTTGGGTCCAATTTAGAACCCTTTCCTCAAATGCTTCTACATGGAACACAAAAGGGTTCTACCTGGAACCAAAAAAGGTTCTACCTGGAAGCAAAAAGGGTTCTACATGGAACACAAAAGGGTTCTACCTGGAACCAAAAAAGGTTCTACCTGGAAGCAAAAAGGGTTCTACATGGAACACAAAAGGGTTCTACCTGGAACCAAAAAAGGTTCTACATGGAAGCAAAAAGGGTTCTCCTATGGGGACAGCTGAAGAACCCTTTTGGAACCCTTTTCTCTAAGAGTGTATCACACTATCGACACAGTCCAAGACAGCCCTTGTATTGCATATCATTTCCTATTTTACATCAAAAGGAGGGGGATGGAATTCATTTTGATTCCCAAATTGTATTACTCATACACGATCCTATCAAAACGAGTGGTTAGAGGATGTTTCTAGTGAAAATTGCACATCGTACATCACTGTTGGTAACACTCACACATGGGGGAGCTCTCTCTCTCCCCCCAACCCCTTCCTAGTTCCTCCCTATGTCTCCAATACTCAGAGGAGCTTTGACACACACTAACAAATAAGAGGGTAGGGTAAGATCGATGGGAACATAAGACGGATGTGGCGGCTAGCAAAGCCAACTTCAAAGGGTCCCTTTAAACCCGCATTAGAACAAAGTAGAGTAGAAAACCAATCCATGAGATGGAGGGAGGGAAGGACGGAAGAAGGGAAGGAGAGAAAAAAACAAGGGTTGAATATTGATTAAGCTGTTCACTCGCTCGTTCCGTCCAAACTACAAAAGAGCGAGGGGATAGTCCATTAAGAGCTTGGGGCATGAGTGGAGAAATTAAATGAGGAAGACATAAGTTGGCTATTTCAGGAAGTCTTTGATGAGGGGAGGGTGGAATTGGGTTCAGTACATTTTCAAATTTACAATGACTGTGCTCTGTAAGCCTAAGCCCTGTTGCGGGCTGACAAATGTACATTACATTGCCCATATATCATCAGCTGTAACTCATAATGGTTGTATCAAGCCACAAACATGCTGCAATGAACCTGTGCAGTCTTAGTGTAACATACACTGAGTATGCCAAAAGTTGGGAACACCTTCCTAATATTGAGTTGCAAACTCCCCCTACACACACACACACACACACACACACACACACACACACACACACACACACACACACACACACACACACACACACACACACACACACACACACACACACACACACACACACACACACACACACACACACACACACACACACACACACACACACACACACACACACACACACACACACACACGGATGCTGGCCCATGTTGACACCAATGGGAAAGGAAAGCGGGATACCTAGTCAGTTGTACAACTGAATGCATTCAACTGAAATGTGTCTTACGCATTTAACCCAACACCTCTGAGGTGCGGGGGGCTGCCTTAATCGACATCCACGTCTTCGGCGCCCAGGGAATAGCAGGGTTAACTGCCTTGCTCAAGGGCAGAACATATTTTTCCCTTGTCAGCTCTGGGATTCGATCCAGCAACCTTTCGGTTATTGGCCCACAGTTGTGTCAAGATGGCTGGATGTCCTTTGGGTGGTGGACCATCCTTGATACACACGGGAAGGGAGACTGTTGAGTGTCAAAAACTCAGCATAGTTGCAGTTCATGACACAAACCAGTGCGCCTTGCATCTACTACCAAACCCCGTTTGTCTTGCCCATTCACCCTCTGAATGGCACACATTCAAAATCCATGTCTATATTGTATCAAGGCTTAAAAATCCTTGATTTAATCTGTCTCCTGATTGAAGTGGATTTACCAGGTGACATCAATAAGGGATCATAGCTTTCACCTGGATTCACCTGGTCAGTCTGTCATGGAAAGAGCAGGTGTTCTTAATGATTTGTAAACTCAGTGTATATCATCATACTGTATAATACATATTATGTCAACAGAAAAAACATGTAAATAAACTATTACCACAGTCCCATTTACTATAAGAAACTATACAAAATAGGTGGTAAGCAGTGTTTATAAATTATTAATAAGGCACAGTGGAGTGAACACCACCCATATTCCTGGGTCTATACTCATTAAGGGTTTTAGATTGGGAGTGCTGATCTAGGAGCAGTTTAGCCTTTTAAATCATGTTGAATAAGATTTCATGGGACAGGGGGACCAGCTGATCGTGGAGCAGCTCTCATAATCTAAGGCACTTGATACACACACGTTCTATAACTCACCCTCAGGAAGGAATCGAGGGCCCCGTTCTCCATAAACTCTGTGACGATCATGACTGGCCGACTCTTGGTGACCACGCCCTCCAGTCTGATGATGTTGGGGTGGTCGAACTGTCCCATGATTGACGCCTCGGACAGGAAGTCCCGCCTCTGCTTCTCCACGTATCCTGCCTTCAGGGTCTTGATGGCTACGTAGATCTCCCTCTTGCCTGGCAGCTTCAGACGCCCCTTGTACACCTCACCAAACTCACCTGGGGGAAGGGTAGTTGTGGTGTGTGGTTATAGGGCTGGATCAACAGTCTAGAGACATCAAGTCCATATTAGACCTTGAGATGTCGGTAAATATAAATTAATTTGATCGTGCTATTGCAATACTTCGAATCTGGCTCGAGAGGGACCAGGGACCCTATTTGACCAGGGACCCTATACAACATGTATGTTGGACCAGAGTTAACAAGCAGAAGATAGTTAGACCTTTGTGTTTTCAATAATCAAAAGTAATTGTCTCATTTGAGATCAACAGTGGGGCTATCTTGTTGAACAGCAGCTCAGAATCTGGAGAGGGCATTCATGAATGGAAACTACAAGAATAACAACACAACAAATTCACAGTAAATATCTACTATTTCCATTCCTTGATTACTCATCATCCTCTCGGCATCCTGCGGAGATCCCACACCACCGAATATACAAAAAAAAGGAAATCTGTAATTAGCAAACCCCCATTCCTCTATCCTTTCCTTCATCCCACTCCTCCATCTCCTCCCCCTATCCTTTCTCGTTTCCTCTCGCCTATCATGCAGTGTGTCTCAGCCAGACCACCAGAGGCTACTCCAGTTCTTGTCTCATTAGCATGCTGTTATTTAACTCTTTGTATGAATCAACACCAATGAGCATGTCCCCATACAGTCAAGAAGGTCTGGCATGGCCCATCGAGGGAGGGCATGTCCCCAGAGAGAGAGAGGAAGAGAGTTAGGAAGGGAGAGAGGGAGGGAGTTAGGAAGGGAGAGAGGGAGGGAGGGAGGTGGGAGAGAGAGAACGAAATAGAGACAGGGAGACAGACAAAGCAAAAAAGAGAAAGAGCTTGGTACAGGGACTGGAATGCTATAGGCTAAAGATATTTCTATAACCCACCAACCTGCCAACGCACAAAGAAACACACATCCATCCACATTTACCTGCGCCAATGACTTCTTCGATCTTGACGGTGGAGACGTCGATCTCCTTGGCGAACTCCCGGACGGCCTCGTTAGGGTCCTCATAAGTGAAGGGGTCGATGTAGATCTTCATCCCCGGAGAGCCTGAGAAGTGGGTCGGGCAGCCCATTGGGGAGGGGCAGTTAGACATGTCGGCTCTCAGGGAGAGCTCTAGAACCAATCAGAGTGGATATGAACAATCAGTGAGAGTACAGAATCTTTTGTGTTTTTGGTGGTGAAATGGGCTGTGGGTGGACATTGAATTCATATGTCCATGCAGTATGTATGTAACAGCATAGTGCAATGAAAAAGGTAGCTGTGCTGTAATACAACCTCTCATAAGATATCTATGCATTAGAATGATGCTTTCATCGGGGTTAGAAGTGGTTCAGGGAACAGAACTAACATACAGAAAATATTTTTTCAATGAAAGTGATCCATACTATTCCAGAACAGAACCATTATTTTAAAAGCATGGAAACCAGTTAATAACATTATTTTATGTTCAAGGCGCTACCATAGGCTACTGTACTGATGTTACCATAGGCTACTGTACTGATGTTACCATGGTTTACTGTACTGATGTTACCATAGGCTACTGTACTGATGTTACCATGGTTTACTGTACTGACGTTACCATAGTCTACTGTACTGTACTGATGTTACCATAGTCTACTGTACTGAGGTTACCATAGGCTACTGTACTGATGGCTACTGTACTGATGTTACCATGGTTTACTGTACTGACGTTACCATAGGCTACTGTACTGATGTTACCATAGGCTAAGCTCCTTAAGCTCCTTTCCTGAGGACGGCTCACCTCTCACAGTTCTGGGCGACTTTAACCTCCCCACGTCTACCTTTGACTCATTCCTCTCTGCCTCCTTCTTTCCACTCCTCTCCTCTTTTGACCTCACCCTCTCACCTTCCCCCCCTACTCACAAGGCAGGCAATACGCTCGACCTCATCTTTACTTGATGCTGTTCTTCCACTAACCTCATTGCAACTCCCCTCCAAGTCTCCGACCACTACCTTGTATCCTTTTCCCTCTCGCTCTCATCCAACACCTCCCACACTGCCCCTACTCGGATGGTATCGCGCCGTCCCAACCTTCGCTCTCTCTCCCCCGCTACTCTCTCCTCTTCCATCCTATCATCTCTTCCCTCCGCTCAAACCTTCTCCCACCTATCTCCTGATTCTGCCTCCTCAACCCTCCTCTCCTCCCTCTCTGCATCCCTTGACTCTCTATGTCCCCTATCCTCCAGGCCGGCTCGGTCCTCACCTCCCACTCCGTGGCTCGATGACTCATTGCGAGCTCACAGAACAGGGCTCCGGGCAGCCGAGCGGAAATGGAGGAAAACTCGCCTCCCTGCGGACCTGGCATCCTTTCACTCCCTCCTCTCTACATTTTCCTCCTCTGTCTCTGCTGCTAAAGCCACTTTCTACCACGCTAAATTCCAAGCATCTGCCTCTAACCCTAGGAAGCTCTTTGCCACCTTCTCCTCCCTCCTGAATCCTCCGCCCCTCCCCCTCCTCCCTCTCTGCAGATGACTTCGTCAACCATTTTGAAAAGAAGGTCGACGACATCCGATCCTCGTTTGCTAAGTCAAACGACACCGCTGGTTCTGCTCACACTGCCCTACCCTGTGCTCTGACCTCTTTCTCCCCTCTCTCTCCAGATGAAATCTCGCGTCTTGTGACGGCCGGCCGCCCAACAACCTGCCCGCTTGACCCTATCCCCTCCTCTCTTCTCCAGACCATTTCCGGAGACCTTCTCCCTTACCTCACCTCGCTCATCAACTCATCCCTGACCGCTGGCTACGTCCCTTCCGTCTTCAAGAGAGCGAGAGTTGCACCCCTTCTGAAAAAACCTACACTCAATCCCTCCGATGTCAACAATTACAGACCAGTATCCCTTCTTTCTTTTCTCTCCAAAACTCTTGAACGTGCCGTCCTTGGCCAGCTCTCCCGCTATCTCTCTCTGAATGACCTTCTTGATCCAAATACTGTACTGACGTTACCATAGTCTACTGTACTGACGTTACCATAGTCTATTGTACTGACGTTACCATAGTCTACTGTACTGACGTTACCATAGTCTACTGTACTGACATTACCATAGTCTACTGTACTGATGTTACCATAGTCTACTGTACTGACGTTACCATAGTCTACTGTACTGACATTACCATAGTCTACTGTACTGATGTTACCATAGTCTACTGTACTGACGTTACCATAGTCTACTGTACTGACGTTACAATAGTCTACTGTACTGATGTTACCATAGTCTACTGTACTGATGTTACCATAGTCTACTGTACTGATGTTACCATAGTCTACTGTACTGATGTTACCATAGTCTACTGTACTGATGTTACCATAGTCTACTGTACTGATGTTACCATAGTCTACTGTCCTGATGTTACCATAGTCTACTGTCCTGACGTTACCATAGTCTACTGTACTGATGTTACCATAGTCTACTGTACTGATGTTACCATAGTCTACTGTACTGATGTTACCATAGTCTACTGTCCTGACGTTACCATAGTCTACTGTACTGATGTTACCATAGTCTACTGTACTGATGTTACCATAGTCTACTGTCCTGACGTTACCATAGTCTACTATACTGATGTTACCATAGTCTACTGTACTGATGTTACCATAGTCTACTGTACTGACGTTACCATAGTCTACTGTACTGACGTTACCATAGTCTACTGTACTGACGTTACCATAGTCTACTGTACTGATGTTACCATAGTCTACTGTACTGATGTTACCATAGTCTACTGTACTGATGTTACCATAGGTTACTGTACTGATGTTACCATAGTCTACTGTACTGATGTTACCATAGGTTACTGTACTGACGTTACCATAGGTTACTGTACTGATGTTACCATAGTCTACTGTACTGATGTTACCATAGGTTACTGTACTGATGTTACCATAGTCTACTGTACTGATGTTACCATAGTCTACTGTACTGATGTTACCATAGGTTACTGTACTGACGTTACCATAGGTTACTGTACTGATGTTACCATCGTCTACTGTACTGATGTCACCATAGTCTACTGTACTGATGTTACCATAGTCTACTGTACTGATGTTACCATAGGTTACTGTACTGATGTTACCATAGTCTACTGTACTGACGTTACCATAGGTTACTGTACTGATGTTACCATAGGTTACTGTACTGACGTTACCATAGGTTACTGTACTGATGTTACCATAGGTTACTGTACTGATGTTACCATAGGTTACTGTACTGATGTTACCATAGTCTACTGTACTGATGTTACCATAGTCTACTGTACTGATGTTACCATAGGTTACTGTACTGACGTTACACTCATGATTCAGAAGATAGAGAGAAAGATTTTTAATTCGATAGAGAAGAATGGATCAACTTTTTCATTGCTAGTTAAGGATACTATAAACCTTGAAATTCACATTGGATTTATTAACTACAAAAAGGTAAGATACAGTATGTTTTCATCCTGGTGCCGCTCAGCACACACAAGCTTGTTAGCTAGCGGGCTCAAAAGACATTCAAAATTCCTCCATAGAAGTTGCCCCTCCTAGATATAATTCAAATAATTCAGATAATGCATGTCACAACAAGATGCCAGAGCTGCAAGCCTCCTTCTCAACCCTCTCCTGCTCTCTCTCCACCCGCATTATTTGACCCGAACCTTGTGCCAAAGGCTACTTTTGTCTGTCCATCATGCATGTAAACAACTAGCCTGCCTGCTCTGTCTGCTCTGATTGGTGAAGTCATTTAATGAGCAAAATGGAAACAACTGTTGATTTCACAAGTTAAAAAACTAACACAAAGGAACAATATAAACCGGAAAACATTTTTGGTTTGAACCGGTTCAGAACTTCATTTTGCTGGTCGGAAGAAAAAAATAGTTTTTCTGATTGGAAAAAATAATTTTGGTTCCAACCCCTGGTTTCCAGGACTCTGTCTTTGGGTGTAGGCAAACAAGCAAGCCTGTGTGAATGGATTTGAATTATAGTAATGTACACAAGTCTATTAGGGCTCCTGTTTTCTCCCAGGAACAAGCACTCCTCCACAGCAGACACTAATAAAATAGTGTTTTGATGAATCCGTTTTATCCAACAGTACACATCGAGAGCCATGAGAAAGAGAGAGAGAGACAGAATAAGAGAGACGGAGAAACAGAAAGAGCTTTTTTCTTTCCTCTCTCACTTCCTTCCTCTCTGCCCTGTGATCGCAGAGGAACCAATTTCCCCACCATCTCTCCCCATAGATGCTCATAAACTGATAAAACCGCCTCGCTAACCAACGGCTCTCAGCGCCAGCGACAGATAGGTGAGTACAGTTCACTGTCTGGGGATGTCTGGGAATGGAGAAACACTTGTTTCTGAGGCAGATGAGATGGCTTGTGGGTAGTCAAAATCATATTCAACACATGAATTGACAATATAAAATATACGCCTAAAATCGCAACCTATCCACTATGTAATGCACTAAATTTGACTAGAGCCACAAATTCTCTCAATGACATTGATTAGCACTCTCAGACTGGTTTTGCAATATGGCACCAGGGTTGACATAAGCCCATCGTCTCCTCATGAACCTCATTCATCTACATGACATGCAGCACCTAGGCTGAGCAGAGTCAAGTGGTGGAGGGCTGAGAAGGGGATAGGAAGGATAGGATCTCTATTCAAGGAGAGGATCAAGGTACCTTGTACCTTACATATAGTTCATGAATGAAAGCTCAGACTGGCTAGCACACTAATTACCTTGAAGTCTGTCTCTGTGGATGTAATTGCTGATTATAGACTCCATGGAGACTGGATTACAGATAATCCATGAGAGGGTTTGGAGTTCTACATTATATAATGGCATTATGGACGTGTGTGCATGCGTGTGACTGAAACGCAGCTCAGGAATCTCAAGCCTGGGAACATAGGCACACACACACACACACACACACACACACACACACACACACACACACACACACACACACACACACACACACACACACACACACACACACACACACACACACACACACACACACACACACACACACACACACACACACACACACACACACACACACACACACAAACGTGCATCCCATTGCCTTTTTCCATATTCCACAGACCCATGCCCACTTTCATGTATAATTTAAATAGCAAACAGTTTATCAGTTGTTTGTGCGGGCCAAAGCACATCCAAACCACCGGGTCTATTTTTACCCTGCTTTAAAACAACAAAGTCCATTGGGTGAGGGAAAGAGGGGGTGGAGAGAGAGAGAAAGATCCCCTATAACCAATATCTCATGGCACAGATTTGGTCCTGAAGTATACACACCTAAACTAATCTACTGTATAGATCCATGATGTGCGCATATACACTCATACACGCTACAGGCAAGACATATAAATTAATATTCTCCTCAGTGCAAGTTAAGTTAATTAGCCAGCGTTTGATGTGAGAAAATAATTTATCAGACACTCACTGCAACTTATTAAGGCAGAAATCAGAGAGAGAAAAATACAAACATTCTGCAATCTGCAAATCTTAAGGGATTAACACGCCGCTGGCCTGGATCGTAAATTAAAATCTAAATCCAGCAAGCAATTAGATTCTTAGTGAAATATATGGAAGTTTGTTGAAGAATCTGTCTTTTCCGGGTTGTTTTTCCAATGACAGACATTTCTGTCAGAAGAGTCTGGGCCGTTGTCACTAGAGGTCGTCTGATTATGATCTTTCAACGCCGATACCGATACCGATTATTGGAGGACCCAAAAAAAAAGCTGATACCGATTCATCGGACAATTTTTTAAATGTATTTGTAATATTGGCAATTACAACAATACTGAATTAACACTTATTTTAACTTAATATAATACATCAATAAAATCAATTTAGCCTCAAATAAATAATGAAATATGTTAATGTTATTTGGTTTAAATAATGCAAAAACAAAGTGTTGGAGAAGAAAGTAAAAGTGCAATGTGTGCCATGTAAAAAGGCTAACGTTTCAGTTCCTTGCTCAGAACATGAGAACATATGAAAGCTGGTGGTTCCTTTTAACATGAGTCTTCAATATTCCCAGGTAAGAAGTTTTACATTGTTGTTATTATAGGAATTATAGAACTATTTCTCTCTAGACCATTTGTATTTAATATACCTTTGACTATTGGATGTTCTTATAGGCACTTTAGCATTGCCAGTGTAACAGTATAGCTTCCATCCCTCTCCTCACCCCTACCTGGGCTCGAACCAGGAACACATCGACAACAGCCACCCTCGAAGCATCATTACCCATCCATCGCTCCACAAAAGCCGCGACCCTTGCAGTGCAAGGGGAACAACTACTCCAAGTCTCAGAGCGAGTGACGTCACCGATTGAAATGCTATTAGTGCGCACCCCGCTAACTAGCTAGCCATTTCACATCGGTTACACAAGCCAAATCTCGGGAGTTGATAGGCTTGAAGTCATAAACAGCTCAATGCTTGAAGCATTGCGAAGAGCTGTTTGAATGAATGCGTATGAGCCTGCTGCTGCCTACCATCGCTCAGTCAGACTGCTCTATCAAATATCAAATTATAGACTTAATTATAACATAATAACACACAGAAATACGAGCCTTTGGTCATTAATATGGTCGGATCTGGAAAATACAATTTCGAAAACAAACTTTCAGTGAAATACGGAAACCGTTACATATTTTATCTAACGGGTGGCATCCCTAATTCTAAATATTGCTGTTACATTGTACAACCTTCAATGTTATGTCATAATTATGTACAATTCTGGCAAATTAATTACGGTCTTTGTTAGGAATAAATGGACTTCACACAGTTCGCAACGAGCCAGGTGGCCCAAATTGCTGCATGTACCCTGACTGCTTGCACGGCACGCAAGAGAAGTGACACAATTTCCCTAATTATAAGAAATTAATGTTACCAGGCAATATTAACTAAATATGCAGGTTTAAAAATATATACTTGCGTATTGATTTTAAAGAAAGGCATTGATATTTATGGTTAGGTTTGGTGCAACGACAGTGCTAAATCATCATCCGTTTGGTGAAGTAGGCTGTGATTCGATGAGAAATTAACAGGCACCACATTGATTATATGCAACGCAGGACACGCTAGATAAACTAGTAGTATCATCAACCATGTGTAGTTAACTAGTGATTATGTGAAGATTGATTGTTTTTTATAAGTTTAATGCTAGCTAGCAACTTACCTTTGCTTCTTGCTGCCCTTGCATAACAGGTAGTCAGCCTGCCACGCAGGCTCCTCGTGGAGTGCAATGTAAGGCAGGTGGTTAGAGCGTTGGACTAGTAACCGCAAGGTTGCAAAAACGAATCCCTGAGCTGACAAGGTAAAAATCCGTTGTTCTGCCCCTGAACAAGGCAGTTAACCCACCGTTCCTAGGCTGTCATTGAAAATAAGAAAATGTTCTTAACTGACTTGCCTAGTTAAATAAAAGTGTAAATATATATATATATTTAATATAAGGTATATATATATATATATATATATACGATTGCCATCTGTACAGTATATCTATATATTTTTTTGTTAAACGGCAAAATCGGTGTCCAAAAATACAGATTTCCGATTATTATGTGTGTGCGCGCGTGTGTGTGCGTGTGTGTGTGCATGTGGCTGACATATGGACATTTCTGGATACATGTTGTATGTGGGCATTTACTAAATATGTATTGTGTGGGAGTGTGTGAATGTCCGTGAACGCGTGTTGATAAACGGTGACAGATGCTTGTGGTGTGTGTGTGCCTGCGTGCGTGCATGCATGTGTACATGGTCCTGCACATGTGTACATGTTCCTGCATAGGCCTACATATATGGTGGCAAGCGGATGTGTGTAGATCCATTAGTGTGTGTGTGTGTGTGTGTGTGTGTGTGTGTGTGTGTGTGTGTGTGTGTGTGTGTGTGTGTGTGTGTGTGTGTGTGTGTGTGTGTGTGTGTGTGTGTGTGTGTGTGTGTGTGTGTGTGTGTGTGTGTGTGTGTGTGTGTGTGTGTGTGTGTGTGTGTGTGTGTGTGTGATGTTTATGGATGGCTGTTGATGTGCTTGTGACTATTTTCATGTCATCTGACCATAGCACTGGATACAATCTAAGTGTCAATGCCGTTTGGCAAACTCCAGGCAGTGCTATGGTCAGATGACATGAAAATAGACCTCATTAGCCACACACACCAGTGGTGGGTTTGGTGTCAAAAAATAGAATCATATGCAGAAAAGTACCTTGTGCCTACTGTCAAATATGGTGATGGATCTTTGATGTTATGGGGCTATTTTGCTTCTACTGGTCCTGGGGCCCTTGATATGTTCAACGGCATCATGAACTTGACCAAGCAGCAGGACATTTTAGCCAAAAACCTGGTTACCTCTGCAGGAGGCTGAAACTTCCAGCAAGACAATGAACCCTAACACATCAAAATCCACAAATAAGTGGTTAATTGACCACAAAATCAACATTTTGCAATGGCCATCTCAGTCTCCAAACTCCATTGAAAACCTGTGGTGAGAAATTAGAGAACAACCGTTAATCGGCCGAGTTGATATATCTGGCCGGTTATTGGACCTTCTCTATCGGCTTTGCTGATATTCCCTTTACATAGCATAAATGCTGCTATGCCAGCCACCCCTCACCGCCTGGCCATGAGCACTGCACAATGCTGAGGAATGCATAGCTGGGAAAATCAGCAGCAAGCAGCAAGCAGCAAGCTAGCTCATTCTCCAGCAGAAAGGTGCAGATTGAGAAATGGATGAATTGACACAGTGACCAAAATCAAACTCCTGTAGCAAATATTATTTTAGTTAATTCCCTAATAATAAGGCTTGTGTCGACGTGCCAGGATATGTATGAAATAAGAAAGCTAGCTAGCTATGTGATCTGTTAGCAAAGATTACAATAATTAGCTAATCTTTTCATCTGTGATGTTAGCTAGCTAGCTATATTAGCTACTATGCTAGCTAGCTGGCTAGATAAACATGGTGATAAGATATCAGATAGGAGCTAATAGCCAATTTAGCTAGCTAACATTAGCTGGTTATCATTTGAACATGCACAATTTTTAGCAATTAAAAATCAACTTGCGTTGTAACGTTAGCTATTTACTGGTGTGCCAATCTGACCAGCTGCAATCATATGCGTAAATTGACAGTTGATAGATTAGATGATTGTCCTAATAGGGAAAGAAGTAAGTGTTTTAAAATGGCCAAATAAAGTTTGGCAATAGGTTTATCTACCTAAGAATCATCCAGCATGTTTATGGACCATGTAACCTGTAGATCAGCGTGCGTGTTTGTACGTTCTCACTTAAACTATGGGCAGATTAAACTCTTAGACATAATGTGCATCGTTGTTTCATATTTTTTCCTACCCTCACTCTCCTTGTTAGATATGAGGGGCAGCAGGTAGCCTAGAGATTAAGAGCATTGGGCCAGTAACCGAAAGGTTGTTGGTTCAAATCCCAGTGCTGGTAAGACTGAAAAATCTGCCGATCTGCCCTTGCGTGATCTGCCCAACTGATCCTGGGCGTGGATGTTGATTAAGGCAGCCCCCCTCACCTCTCTGATTCAGAGGGGTTTGGTTAAATGCAGAAGACACATTTCAATTGAATGCATTCAGTTGTGTAACTGACTTGTCAATTTCCTTTTATTATGCACATTTATGTCTTGGTAGCCAATGTCAACGCCATTGAGTGAGTTTTCATACTAGCAGTAAACTGCAGCAAGTGATATGAGCGATGGAGAGAGATGTGAAAGGGAGTGGAGTTACAGCCTCGCTCTATCCAATCATAGCAGTAAGATCAAGTTGCAACCTGCCATTTCTTGACAGATAGCTGAACTCGCCAATAGAACTGTTTCTAATTTTGTTATGCATCCTGACAGCTGAAAAAATACTTATTTCATAAGCATCCGTGATCACAAATCATGACGTTACGTTGGACCCATTTGCATTGAATATATGTTATTTTATATTTACAAACCAACAGCAGTACCTATAGGAGGTCCTTCCATACAAGCGTGACATGCTGGAGTGATGATTATGCAAATATTGTTGGTCATTGGGTTACTTTAATAATTCCACTTTAAGAATGTTTACATATCTCACATTACTCATCTCATATACTGTATAATGTATCCTTCACCCTCTATTCTTTACTATGTATTGCATCTTAGCCGCACTGTCACTGCTCATCCATATATTTTATACTTATATATTCTCATCCCATTCCTTTACTAGATTGTGTGTATTAGGTTTTGTACTGGAATTTGTTAGATATTAGGTTTTGTAGTGGAATTTGTTAGATATTAGGTTTTGTTGTGGAATTGTTAGATATTACCTGTTAGATACTGCTGCACTGTTGGATCTAGAAGCATAAGCATTTCATTACACTCGCAACTGCTAACCATGTGTATGTGACATTTGATTTGATTTGATTAGGTCCCAAATGGAAGGCAAAACGATTGCCATCTGTACAGTAGCACCATAGTCTCGAAACAAGCTCAATAACTCAATGCAGGCACACACTCCTATTGAATATGCATTCACCTGTATTGTGTGTAGGCCTATACCATCTTAATTTACTCAGTTAATGAAGAGATTTAAATAAAATGTTACGTAGTTAGATTGGTAAAAACAGTCATTCATTGTTTGATTTTAAAATTGACGCATTAACGCATACATGACTCCGGGATATTTTGTCATAACATTTTTAAAATGTAATGATATTGAATATTGACCTAAAATATCATCCATCAGCCTCCTCGGCCCCAACAAATCCATATCGGTCATTCTCTATTTTGAATTGTAGAGGACAGTCCATAAGCACGGACAAAGGATATCACGGATCTGGAACGACTATGTGTTCTCCAGTCTCATAAAACATTTTAGAAAAAGGCCCAGTGTTGTTATCCTTGCAAGAGGCGGGAGCAAGGGGCAGCAAGGGGCGGGAGTATTGAAAACAGAGGTGCCAATTTTGACACCTACCTTTTTGAGAATTTGTTTTATTACTTGTTAAACAAAATCTATTTCTCTGACCAATTTTGTTGGTATAAAATATACTTTTCTAATTTTTGGAACATACAATACAGCTCGGTATTTGAATTATTTATTTAATAGCATTTTTGGGTAATTTTTATCAAGCGTGCCAATCATTTCAGTAAAATCTCTGAACTACCCCTTTATAGTTTTAGGTATTGCATGTTCATTTCCCATTCAGTGCACCACTCATCACAGTTTGTGACTCCATTACCAACAGCCAGGGTGAAAAAAAACACTCCTTAAGCATTTCAACCAAGAAGAATCAATGTGGAGTTGTTTCTTCCAAAGTGGGTAGTTTTCTACCAATGAGTAGTAATTATAAAACTGTCTGTCAAATCCTGAAGAGAAAAGATCGGACATAATCTATTCCTGAGCATTATTATTAGTTAGCGGGTGAGAGTGGAGGGGGAAAACACAAGCTGAATAGGAACACTTATCACTGTTTTTCCCTCGCCTTCAAATTGCTTGATGATAAACGCTGTTGCCGTCTCTCTAACATCTTCTTATTTTATTTCTCCACTTATGTTAATGGCTTTAAATCTCCATAAGATAGCCTCTGATACAATCAACTGTGAATGCCAACTCTTCTGAGGGTTTGACCGGGGAAGAAATGGCACACCGCATGTACAAGGCAAGCAGGTACAAGCTCCGCAAACCCAATAGAGATGCAAAAGACAATATAGACTCAAACTTGAATTGATGTTCGACAACTCAGACTCACGACTTACAGTATGTGGCAAGGACTACCAGAGAATACAAAGGAAAATCCACCTGTGTGGTGCCCACCAAAGCCTCCATCCCAAACCAGCTGAAAACATTCTATGCTTTCTTTGAGGCAGACAATATGGAGCCGTCCAGGAAGGCTCTCGCTGCTCCGGGCGACCAGGTGCTTTCGCTCTCCAAGGCTGATGTGAGGAAAAATCTCAAAAGAGTGAAAACTCACAAAGCAGCCAGCCCAGATGGCATCCCTGGCCGCGTCCTCAGAGTGTGTGCTGACCAGCTGGCAGTCATTTTCTCTGACATCTTCAACCGGTCCCTGTCCCTGTACCAGGCTGTAGTCCCCGCTTCAAAGAGACAACCATCGGCCCACTGCCCAAGAAAAACAAGGTGACATGCCCAAATGACTATCGCCCGTCGCACTCACCCCGGTCATCATGAAATGCTTGGCGAGGCTGGTCATGGCCCACATCAGGGCCAGCATGCCAGGCACACTGGATCACTCTAATTTTCCTACCGTTCCAACAGATCTACAGAAGATGACATTTCCAGAGCTATTCACACAGTCGAAAACACATCTGGAGAAGAGGAACACCTATGTGAGAATGCTGTTAATTGACTACAGTTTAGCCTTCAACACTATTGCTTCCTCCAAGCTTGTCACCAAGCTCAGAGCCCTGGGTCTGGAAACCACCCTCTGCAACTGGAATCCTGGAGTTCTTGATGGGCAGATCACAGGCTGTGAGGTTTGACTCTTAATGTTGACACTACCCATCGCGGTAGCGGGATAGTTGTCATCAGCAACCGCTGAATAGCATAGCGCCACAGTCAAATAATATTTAAAAATATTCATATTCATGAAATCACAAGTGCAATATAGGAAACACAGCTTAGCCTTTTGTTTTAATCCATCTGTCGTCTCAGATTTTGAAATTATGCTTTACAGAGAAAGCAATCCAAGCGTTTGTGTAAGTTTATCGATAGCACAACATAACATTATGTACACTAAGCATTAAGTAGCTAGGTCACGAAAATCAGAAAAGCAATCAAAAAAATGGTTTACCATTGATGATCTTCAGATGTTTTCACTCACGAGACTCCCAGTTACACAACAAAATTTCCTTTTGTTCCATAAAGATTATTTTTATACCCAAAATACCGACGTTTGTTTGTTCAGAAATCCACAGGAAAGAGCGGTCACAACAACGCAGACGTATATTCCAAATAATATCCATAATGTCCACAGAAACATGTCAAACGTTTTCTATAATCAATCCTCATGTTGTTTTTAAAATATATATTCGATAATATATCAACAGAGTGTGTAGGTCTTTCAATAACAGAGGGAGGAACAATGGCGGCTTTACTCAGTTGCGCAAACCTCACCTATCCACTTACGCAATGTTATCCGTCACGCTCATTCTTCAAAACAAAAGCCCGAAACTATGTCTAAAGACTGTTGACACCTTAGGGAAGCCATAGAAAAAGGAATCTGGTTGATATCCCTTTAAATGGAGGATAAGCATGCATAGGAACAGAGAGGTTTCAAAATAAGAGGCACTTCCTAATTGGATTTTCCTCAGGCTTTCGCCTGCAATATCAGTTCTGATATACTCACAGACAATATTTTTACAGTTTTGGAAACTTTAGAGTGTTTGCTATGCCAATCTGACAATTATATGCATATTCTAGTTTCTGGGGCTGAGAACGTTTTTTTAGCCAAAAATGAAAATACTGCCCCCTACACGCAAAAAGGTTAACACAGGGTCCCCCATAGGGTGTGTCTTCAGCCCTCTGCTGTACCCCCTGTTCTCCCACGACTGCATGGCTTTGCATGACATCAACTCGCCGACGATACCAATGTTTTAGGCCTGATAACCAACAGCGCCGAGTCAGCCTATAGGGAGGAGGAAAGTGAACTGGTATTGTGGTGCCAGGACAAGAGCCTCTCCCTCAACTTCAGCAAAACAAAGGAGTTTGCTTGCCTTGCTTTAGGCAACTTTACAGTGTCAGTCAATGGCCAAAGAGTGATAGGACCCTGGCTCAATCATGGTTAGCTTACACAGCCCTGAGAGATGAGAGTCAGTCAATGTTACTTAGAGCAGGAAAGGGATGACTTTTGCCCTCTACGTCGGATCAGGAAGGGGTGTATTTTCCCTCAATGCTAGAACAGGTTGTTTTTAGTACTCAGCATGATAGAACTGTGTGTGGTTCAATCACGGTTACAACTCTGAGAGGTGAGTGTCAAGCAATGTCATTTAGAAAGTGTAAAGGGATGTTTTAGCCCTCAATGTTCAATCAGAAGGGGTGTTTTTTTTCCTCTATAGTAAAACGCAAAGGACATGGAAGGGTTGGTTTTGCCCTTAATGTGGCCTGTGTTTGTGATCGAACCAGGCTGAGTGTCAATCAAGGGTGTCAGTCAAGGTCATTTAGAATGTTGAGGGACTGTTTTGCCCTAAATGATAGTACATGATGGACAATTGATATGTGTTTTGTCCTATTTAACTAGGCAAGTCAGTTAAGAACAAATTCTTATTTACAATGGCGGCCAAACCCTAACACTGGGCTAGTTGTACGCAGCCCAATGGGACTCCCATAGGGTGGCGTACATGGCCAGTTGTGATACAGCCTGGAATCTAACCAGGGTCTGTAGTATATGGTGCTGTGGTAGTGAACTTACCTCTTCCTGTGCTGTAATGCTGTAACTTGTCGCTGTACACCGCTTCCTTGGCGTACGCCCGTTTCCTGATCACAAATCAGAGAGAGAGAAAGAAAAGTTGTATTTTGTGGAAAAAAAAAAAAAACATAAAAACAACTTTAGGATGAAAGGAGGAGTCAGGAGGAATCATTAAATCTGTCTCGGAGTCTCACTAACCGAGGCCTGAAAGCGACCGGTCTGAAACTGAATCGGTGGCTTAGGGTTAGAGTTAGCTGCAGCGACAAATGAAGTGTAATGAGAATGAGCTGTTTTTTAATTAGAGATGTGATACCATCTCTGTAGCTTTTCATCTGTCTTCCTAACCCTCTCCTCTGCTCCTACAGTCATCAAACACCCTGTCGTGTCTGATAGGGTGCTGTGCTACTAACTGGTAGCATATGGCACGGCTGCAAATTCTAAATTCAACTTAAAGGTTTCTGAAGAGAGAGGGGGTGGGGGAAAGTAGCATGGTGCTGTCACACGCTTTTGAGAATAAAATTGGTTTGAGTCAGTTAACTCAGGTCAACTCAGCGTGAACACTTTGGTCCACATGTGAAATGGACGATTCATAGAGAAACTCATAGTACAGATGTGGAACAGTTACAGAGCCTTCACAAAGTATTCACACCCCTTTACATATTCCACATTTTGAATTCAAAATGGATTACATTTAGAAAGGTTTGAACATTTATTGAAAATGAAATACAGAAATATTTAATTTATGTAAGTAGTCACACCCCTGAGTCAAAAAATGTTAGAATCACCTTTGGCAGCGATTACAGCTGTGAGTCTTTCTGGGTATATCTCTTAAGAGCTTTGTACACCTGGATTGTACAATATTTGCAAATTATACTTTAAAAAAAAAATATTCAAGCTCTGTCAAATTGGTTGTTGATTATTGCTAGACAGCCATTATCAAGTCTTGCCAATTATTTTCAAGCCGATTTAAGCCAAAACTGTAACTAGACCACTCAGGAACCATCAAAGTCATCTTGGTGACCAACTCCAGTGTATATTTGGCCTTGTGTTTTAGGTTATTGTCCTGCTGAAAGGGGGATTTGTCTCTGAGTGTCTGTTGGAAACAAGACTGAACCAGGTTTTCCACTAGGATTATGCCTGTGCATAACTCTATTCCGTTTCTTTTTATCCCAAAAATCTCCCTTGTCCCTGCCAATGACAAGCATACCCATAACATGATGCAGCCACCACCATGCTTTTAAAAAATGTATTTAACCTTTATTTAACTAGGCAAGTCAGTTAAAAATGACGGCCTACACCGGCCAAACCTGGACGACACTGGGCCAATTGTGCACTGCCCTATGGGACTGCCAATCACGGCCAGTTGTGATACAGCCTGGATTCGAACCAGAGAGTCTGTAGTGATGCCTCTAGCACTGAAATGCTCCGAAATGAGGAGTGGTACTCAGTGATGTGTTGTGTTGGATTTTCCGCATACCTAGTGCTTTGTATTCAGGACATAACATACATTTTTGTTCAGTTTTCCTTTAGTGCCTTTTTGCAAACTGGATGCATTAGGTAGACCGTCATTGTTGCAAACTGGATGCATTAGGTAGGCCGTCATTGTTGCAAACTGGATGCATTAGGTAGGTCGTCAATGTTGCCAACTGTAATGCATTAGGTAGGCCGTCATTGTTGCAAACTGGATGCATTAGGTAGGTCGTCAATGTTGCCAACTGTAATGCATTAGGTAGGCCGTCAATGTTGCCAACTGTAATGCATTAGGTAGGCTGTCAATGTTGCAAGCTGGATGCATTAGGTAGGCCCTCATTGTTGCAAGCTGGATGCATTAGGTAGGCCGTCATTGTTGCCAACTGTAATGCATTAGTTAGGCCCTCATTGTTGCCAACTGTAATGCATTAGGTAGGCCCTCATTGTTGCCAACTGTAATGCATTAGGTAGGCCCTCATTGTTGCCAACTGTAATGCATTAGGTAGGCCCTCATTGTTGCCAACTGTAATGCATTAGGTAGGCCCTCATTGTTGCCAACTGTAATGCATTAGTTAGGCCCTCATTGTTGCCAACTGTAATGCATTAGGTAGGCCCTCATTGTTGCCAACTGTAATGCATTATGTAGGCCCTCATTGTTGCCAACTGTAATGCATTGGGTAGGCCCTCATTGTTGCCAACTGTAATGCATTAGGTAGGCCCTCATTGTTGCAAGCTGGATGCATTAGGTTGGCCCTCATTGTTGCCAACTGTAATGCATTAGGTAGGCCCTCATTGTTGCCAACTGTAATGCATTAGGTAGGCCCTCATTGTTGCCAACTGTAATGCATTAGGTAGGCCCTCATTGTTGCCAACTGTAATGCATTAGGTAGGCCCTCATTGTTGCAAGCTGGATGCATTAGGTTGGCCCTCATTGTTGCCAACTGTAATGCATTAGGTAGGCCCTCATTGTTGCCAACTGTAATGCATTAGGTAGGCCCTCATTGTTGCAAGCTGGATGCATTAGGTTGGCCCTCATTGTTGCCAACTGTAATGCATTAGGTTGGCCCTCATTGTTGCCAACTGTAATGCATTAGGTAGGCCCGAATTGTTGCCAACTGTAATGCATTAGGTAGGCCTCATTGTTGCCAACTGTATTAGGTGGCATTGTTGCCAGGTAATGCATTAGGTAGGCCCTCATTGTTGCCAACTGTAATGCATTAGGTAGGCCCTCATTGTTGCCAACTGTAATGCATTAGGTAGGCCCTCATTGTTGCCAACTGTAATGCATTAGGTAGGCCCTCATTGTTGCCAACTGTAATGCATTAGGTAGGCCCTCATTGTTGCCAACTGTAATGCATTAGGTAGGCCCTCATTGTTGCCAACTGTAATGCATTAGGTAGGCCCTCATTGTTGCCAACTGTAATGCATTAGGTCATTGTTGCCAACTGTAATGCATTGGGTAGGCCCTCATTGTTGCCAACTGTAATGCATTGGGTAGGCCCTCATTGTTGCCAACTGTAATGCATTGGGTAGGCCCTCATTGTTGCCAACTGTAATGCATTGGGTAGGCCCTCATTGTTGCCAACTGTAATGCATTGTTGCCAACTGTAATGCATTAGGTAGGCCCTCATTGTTGCCAACTGTAATGCATTGGGTAGGCCCTGTTGCCAACTGTAATGCATTGGGTAGGCCCTCATTGTTGCCAACTGTAATTGGGTAGGCATTGTTGCCAACTGTAATGCATTGGGTAGGCCTCATTGTTGCCAACTGTAATGCATTAGGTAGGCCCTCATTGTTGCCAACTGTAATGCATTAGGTAGGCCCTCATTGTTGCCAACTGTAATGCATTAGGTAGGCCCTCATTGTTGCCAACTGTAATGCATTAGGTAGGCCCTCATTGTTGCCAACTGTAATGCATTGGGTAGGCCCTCATTGTTGCCAACTGTAATGCATTAGGTAGGCCCTCATTGTTGCCAACTGTAATGCATTAGGTAGGCCCTCATTGTTGCCAACTGTAATGCATTAGGTAGGCCCTCATTGTTGCCAACTGTAATGCATTAGGTAGGCCCTCATTGTTGCCAACTGTAATGCATTAGGTAGGCCGTAATTGTTGCAAACTGGATGCATGTTTTTGGAATGCCGTCATTGTAAATACGAATTTGTTCTTACAGTTTTTTACAATCGCTTACAAGCGTTTACTTATACTTGAGATACTTTTTCTAAACTCATAACACACCTATGTCACTCAATTAGCCAAACAGTACATTTTCTGCTCAAAACCACATTTTGTTAATTCAATACCAACTCTACATTTCAAAATGCAAAAAGACTTTCTCTACATACACTAACTCGATCAAAACACTGCAAACCCAACTCAATATCTAATCATTCAGTCAAAACACTAGCACATGTTTTCTATCCAAGAGGAACATATACAGTAGTCAATCATAGCACAATGACTTTCAAAATACTAACAGTTGATGTCATTACAAAAACTACATTACTTGTCATGTTTCAGTTCTACCTGCATCAATAGACAATATGAAATCCATTGTTTTTTGTAATTCAGATTCCGTTTACTGTAAACCACTCTACATTTTTTGGTTGAGTGTCGAATGTGTGCATTTTTGGCAACATACTATCTAAAAGTGAATGAGTCATCTTTACTTTATAGAATGTACAGTAGGAAAAAATAGAAAGTGACAGAATTGCTGCAGTAAAAGCTTTATTAGCAACATGAAATTGCTGCCAGTGTTCAACAACACATCCAACATACATGACCTTTGGTTCAACAACACATCCAACATACATGACCTTTGGTTCAACAACACATCCAACATACATGACCTTTGGTTCAACAACACATCCAACATACATGACCTTTGGTTCAACAACACATCCAACATACATGACCTTTGGTTCAACAACACATCCAACATACATGGCCTTTGGTTCAACAACACATCCAACATACATGGCCTTTGGTTCAACAACACATCCAACATACATGGCCTTTGGTTCAACAACACATCCAACATACATGGCCTTTGGTTCAACAACACCTCCAACATACATGGCCTTTGGTTCAACAACACATCCAACATACATGACCTTTGGTTCAACAACACATCCAACATACATGACCTTTGGTTCAACAACACATCCAACATACATGGCCTTTGGTTCAACAACACATCCAACATACATGGCCTTTGGTTCAACAACACACACAATCCAACATACATGGCCTTTGGTTCAACAACACATCCAACATACATGGCCTTTGGTTCAACAACACATCCAACATACATGGCCTTTGGTTCAACAACACCTCCAACATACATGGCCTTTGGTTCAACAACACATCCAACATACATGACCTTTGGTTCAACAACACCTCCAACATACATGACCTTTGGTTCAACAACACATCCAACATACATGGCCTTTGGTTCAACAACACCTCCAACATACATGACCTTTGGTTCAACAACACATCCAACATACATGGCCTTTGGTTCAACAACACATCCAACATACATGGCCTTTGGTTCAACAACACCTCCAACATACATGGCCTTTGGTTCAACAACACATCCAACATACATGGCCTTTGGTTCAACAACACATCCAACATACATGACCTTTGGTTCAACAACACATCCAACATACATGGCCTTTGGTTCAACAACACATCCAACATACATGACCTTTGGTTCAACAACACATCCAACACACATGGCCTTTGGTTCAACAACACATCCAACATACATGGCCTTTGGTTCAACAACACATCCAACATACATGGCCTTTGGTTCAACAACACATCCAACATACAAGACCTTTGGTTCAACAACACATCCAACATACATGGCCTTTGGTTCAACAACACATCCAACATACATGACCTTTGGTTCAACAACACATCCAACATACATGGCCTTTGGTTCAACAACACATCCAACATACATGGCCTTTGGTTCAACAACACATCCAACATACATGACCTTTGGTTCAACAACACATCCAACATACATGACCTTTGGTTCAACAACACATCCAACATACATGGCCTTTGGTTCAACAACACATCTAACATACATGACCTTTGGTTCAACAACACATCCAACATACATGGCCTTTGGTTCAACAACACATCCAACATACATGGCCTTTGGTTCAACAACACATCCAACATACATGGCCTTTGGTTCAACAACACATCCAACATACATGACCTTTGGTTCAACAACACATCCAACATACATGGCCTTTGGTTCAACAACACATCCAACATACATGGCCTTTGGTTCAACAACACATCCAACATACATGGCCTTTGGTTCAACAACACATCCAACATACAAGACCTTTGGTTCAACAACACATCCAACATACATGGCCTTTGGTTCAACAACACATCCAACATACATGACCTTTGGTTCAACAACACATCCAACATACATGACCTTTGGTTCAACAACACATCCAACATACATGGCCTTTGGTTCAACAACACATCTAACATACATGACCTTTGGTTCAACAACACATCCAACATACATGGCCTTTGGTTCAACAACACATCCAACATACATGGCCTTTGGTTCAACAACACATCCAACATACATGACCTTTGGTTCAACAACACATCTAACATACATGACCTTTGGTTCAACAACACATCCAACATACATGGCCCATGCAATCACAAATATCCTCATGTTTCCTCCCAGCGGCTCCCTTTCTGCTTCTGGCACCAGTTGTTGGTGGAGGTAATCTAAAACCAAAAGAAGGCGCTCAGTGTTGTAGGGACCAATCTGGCATTTCTGCAGGACCAAACCAGCACCCGAGGCTGCAGCACAAATTGTGATATTTGCTCCTCTCTGACCCGGCACATGAACGGTGGCCCTATTTCCGAGGACATTTCTTCCCCGCCAACGTGTTTTGCCAGGTTAAACCCTGCCTCGTCTACATAAATGATTTCATGTGGGGTCTGATTAGCCTCCAACTCCATGACTCTCAAAAGAAATCTAACACAGTATGCGTAAATGCTTTTTAGTATGTCCTACTGTATGTACTGTAACCCACGATTACATGTAGAGTAGCATAGTGTAAAACTCACTATAGAGCAAGTCATGTTGAATAGACCCGCTCACTGTTCCTTTCAGAAGGAACTCGGGGGGGGGGGGACTGAGAGAAACTGAGAGGAATTCAGAGCAGAATTGAAATTCTGAAATTCTATTGATTCTAATGATAGAAGAAGCCCTTGTTAAATGCATTACTTACCTGTTGGTTTGCTGAAAATTCTGGATAATGGAAGCCACGGTTGACCATCTGAGATTAGGTTGGACTCTTTCACCCGTATCTCTCAGTGATAGACCCTGGTTTATCACATGGTCTATGATGGTGGCTCTCATCAATGACAGCAGCTCTTACTCTCCTTTGAACACCACCACGCATTCTTACTCATCTCCCCCTACCTCCCCTTCTCCCTTGTATTGGTCCAACTACTCCCCTGCCTGGTCCAGCTACTCCTCTCGCTGGTCTAGCTACTCCTCTCCCTGGTCCAGCTACTCCTCTCCCTGGTCCAGCTACTCCTCTTCCTGGTCCAGCTACTCCTCTCCCTGGTCCAGCTACTCCTCTCCCTGGTCCAGCTACTCCTCTGCCTGGTCCAGCTACTCCTCTCCCTGGTCCATCTACTCCTCTCCCTGGTCCAGCTACTCCTCTCGCTGGTCTAGCTACTCCTCTCCCTGGTCCAGCTACTCCTCTCCCTGGTCCAGCTACTCCTCTCCCTGGTCCAGCTACTCCTCTCTCTGGACCAGTTACTCCTCTCCCTGGTCCAACTACTCCTCTGCCTGGTCCAGCTACTCCTCTCCCTAGTCCAACTACTCCTCTGCCTGGTCCAGCTACTCCTCTCCCTAGTCCAACTACTCCTCTGCCTGGTCCAGCTACTCCTCTCCCTGGACCAGTTACTCCTCTCCCTAGTCCAGCTACTCCTCTCCCTGGTCCAGCTACTCCTCTCCCTGGACCAGTTACTCCTCTCCCTGGTCCAACTACTCCTCTGCCTGGTCCAGCTACTCCTCTCCCTAGTCCAACTACTCCTCTGCCTGGTCCAGCTACTCCTCTGCCTGGTCCAGTTACTCCTCTCCCTAGTCCAGCTACTCCTCTGCCTGGTCCAACTACTCCTCTGCCTGGTCCAGCTACTCCTCTCCCTGGTCCAAATATTTGTTCTCTCTCTGCTCCTCTGTGTTGTTCTGTATCCACACTGAACAAAATCAATCCAAAGAGTCCCCTTTGTACTGTGTATGTCCAAGTAATTGAAAGAACTTCAACACCTTGCTATGTCTCCGATTAAGATTGGAATAAACTGTGGTTGGTCTATTTTACACAATTTACAGTAAATCAGATATGTTTCAATGGAAACTGAATGTTTCAATGATCTGTTCATTCAAAAATGCTTATCAGCTGTTTCAATATAGATTTTGAGCGTCTGTTGTTGCAGAAGTCAAGGCTTTATACTATATTTAAGGTTTTGAACATTACGTCGTAATTTCTGGCTGTGTACAAGCATTTGTAAATAAGACAAGAAAGATCCATCATTTTGGTATTGGGTAAGATTGTATGTAAAGAAAATGTAAGCATTTTAGAAACTAAATTGAGTGCATATTCTGTGAAAACAACATTAATTGTGTTAATGGTATGGTCCACAACAAGATGGATGTTGTGCTAATTGTGTTCAGGTTTTGAAAATGTGACTACAGATTGGACAAAAGGATGTTAGCAATTGTATAAAAAAACTGTAACTGACTTGCCTAGTTGAATAAAGAATAAATAAAAATAATTAATTTTAAAAATTACATTAAATGTAGAATATTTTTTATTCTGTACAGGCTTCCTTCTTTTCCCTCTCCAAAGTGTAATCAACTGAGGGACCTTACAGATAATTGTAAGTGTGGGGCACAGAGATGAGGTGGTCATTAAAAAATCATGTTAAACACTATTATTGCACACAGACTGAGTACATGCAAGGCTATAAGACAACAACATGTGGAACAAGTCAAGGGGTGTGAATACTTTCTGAAGGCGCTGCGTTTCCTTTTCACTGTGATTACCTTCTGCTGGCCATGTGTGTAGGTATGTATGTGAAAAGCATACAGACAGGCTCCATTGCCTGCCTGTCTGTCTGTGTCTGCTAACGGTTAGGTTAGGTAAGGTGTGTGTGTGTGTGTGTGTGTGTGTGTGTGTGTGTGTGTGTGTGTGTGTGTGTGTGTGTGTGTGTGTGTGTGTGTGTGTGTGTGTGTGTGTGTGTGTGTGTGTGTGTGTGTGTGTGTGTGTGTGTGTGTGTGTGTGTGTGTGTGTGTGTGCGTGCACGTGCGTGTGTGTGTGAGGCACACCCGTTGGACCATAAACACAGCCATGGTGGACATGTTGACCGTACAGTACCTGCTGCAGACGATGGAGATGGCCACTAGAGAGACGATGAACACCAATCCTGCTGCAGCCGAGCCAGCAATCAGAGGAAGCTGCTCCCTCAACTCTGATTTATAGTCATCTACAGAGAGAGAGAGAGAGAGAGAGAGAGAGAGAGAGAGAGAGAGAGAGAGAGAGAGAGAGAGAGAGAGAGAGAGAGAGAGAGAGAGAGAGAGAGAGAGAATGATCAATAGAAAGTGAGAGAAAGTATTTCAGTGTTTCTGTTGCCATACCTAATCTCCCTGTCACAGTCTGACTGACACAAAAGAACACCTTGGAATTTCTACTAGGGGTGTTCAAACACAAGCTGCTATTCAGTCAAAAATACAGCTAAACGTTAGCAACGAAGTGAGGAAGAATGTCACAAGTTCAGAGGGTAGCCTAAATAACTTCTAAAGACACACTAACCTGCCTCAGTCCTGTCTCATGACCTTTAGCAAGATTTAGCATGCTGTGGGCAAACTGACAGCAATGGGAAAAAAGGAGAAGAAAGAAGAAGTCTTTTGAGTGGTGATATAGTAGCTTAAATATCAACAAAATAATAAGCTAGTACTCATAGCACACTTGATAGTTTGAATTATAGGCCTACTATTTTTTCCCCTGTAAAGGGCGAGTGTGCTATTTCTTTGTGAAGCTGTATTCAGTCGCCTAAACTCAGACAGGTGAAAATGGTGATTGGCTTGAAGAATCAGAAATCAACTGTCTGAGTGCTATAGCTGGCAGTAAATAACAGCACATTACAATCAGTCAGGTATCAACACCTGACTGTGGAGAATAGGACTCCTCACTGACAAGCTATAACCATACACACCTTACTGATGAAAGGCCAATCATCTCCTCCTCATTGCACCTGTCAATCAAATGGTTGTAGGGGGGGGGGGGGGGCAATTGAGGGGTGTGGGGCTGAAGAGACCTGGGGGATTTGTGTAAAAATGTGATGACAGACAGAGGAGAGGGATTGTCAACTGTGAGAAGAGAGGAAAGGAAGAGGGAGAAGAGTCAGAGGGGAGGGAGGGAGGGGGCAGAGGTGGGTAGACAGTGATGGAGACTGGGAGGAGATGGGTAGTGCAGGAGAAAGGAGGTGGGGGAGGGAGGGAGATGTGGGGAGGACAGGGGAGGCAGGCACTATAGAGGGTGAGACACATAGGGGTTGACGGAGGAACGGATAGTTGAGAGATGGACATAGGATGGGGAAGGCAGGGATGAAGGGTGAGGAGGGGGTGATGGACATAGGGAATAGGGAAGGCAGGGATGAAGGGTGAGGAGGGGGTGATGGACATAGGGAATAGGGAAGGCAGGGAGGGAGAGTGAGGAGGGGGTGATGGACATAGGGAATAGGGAAGGCAGGGAGGGAGGGTGAGGAGGGGGTGATGGACATAGGATGGGGAAGGCAGGGATGAAGGGTGAGGAGGGGGTGATGGACATAGGGAATAGGGAAGGCAGGGAGGGAGGGTGAGGAGGGGGTGATGGACATAGGGAATAGGGAAGGCAGGGAGGGAGGGTGAGGAGGGGGTGATGGCCATAGGATGGGGAAGGCAGGGATGAAGGGTGAGGAGGGGGTGATGGACATAGGGAATAGGGAAGGCAGGGAGGGAGGGTGAGGAGGGGGTGATGGACATAGGGAATAGGGAAGGCAGGGAGGGAGGGTGAGGAGGGGTGATGGACATAGGGAATGGGGAAGGCAGGGAGGGAGGGTGAGGAGGGGGTGATGGACATAGGGAATAGGGAAGGCAGGGAGGGAGGGTGAGGAGGGGTGATGGACATAGGGAATAGGGAAGGCAGGGAGGGAGGGTGAGGAGGGGGTGATGGACATAGGGAATAGGGAAGGCAGGGAGGGAGGGTGAGGAGGGATGATGGACATAGGGAATAGGGAAGGCAGGGAGGGATGGTGAGGAGGGGGTGATGGACATAGGGAATAGGGAAGGCAGGGAGGGAGGGTGAGGAGGGGTGATGGACATAGGGAATAGGGAAGGCAGGGAGGGAGGGTGAGGAGGGGGTGATGGACATAGGGAATAGGGAAGGCAGGGAGGGAGGGTGAGGAGGGGTGATGGACATAGGGAATGGGTAAGGCAGGGAGGGAGGGTGAGGAGGGGGTGATGGACATAGGGAATAGGGAAGGCAGGGAGGGAGGGTGAGGAGGGGGTGATGGACATAGGGAATGGGGAAGGCAGGGAGGGAGGGTGAGGAGGGGGTGATGGACATAGGGAATAGGGAAGGCAGGGAGGGAGGGTGAGGAGGGGGTGATGGACATAGGGAATGGAGAAGGCAGGGAGGGAGGGTGAGGAGGGGGTGATGGACATAGGGAATAGGGAAGGCAGGGAGGGAGGGTGAGGAGGGGGTGATGGACATAGGGAATGGGGAAGGCAGGGAGGGAGGGTGAGGAGGGGGTGATGGACATAGGGGATGGGGGAGTCAGGGAGGGAGGGTGGGGAGGGGGTGATGGAAATAGGGGATGGGGGATTCAGGGAGGGAGGGTAAGGTACATTGGATGGGGGAGTTAGGGAGAGGGTGTGAGGCTAGGGTGATGGAAATAGCGGATGGGGGAGGCAGCAGGGGAGGGTGAGGAAGTGGTGGGTGAGGACATAAGAGAAGGGGAGGCAGGGAGGAAGGGTGAGGAGGAGGCGGGTGAGGGACATAGGGGATGGGGGAGGGAGGGGTAGGGTGTGATGGGTCCCTCTGTTCCTCCTTCACCGGGTGCTAATTGTCTCCATAAATGTCGTGCTGTGGCAGCAAGCCAGAGGATGTACCATCAGCTGGTCCTCATGCTGTCTGGCGTGTGTGGTGTGTGTGCGTGTGCGTGTAAATGTGCATGCGTTGGGTAAATACTAATCAGAGCGTGAGGAAGAGGGAGGAGAGGGCTCTGCCGCTACATCTGCTCTACACAGGTAACTACAGATGATGATGGAGAGCCTCATCATCATCACTGTAACTGTATAACAGAACAGGTTGTTTATATGACTGATAATCACCTTGACCATACAATAGCCCCCTATTGGAGGGAAGGAAGGATAAAGGAAAAGAAGGATGGAGGGTGGGTGGGGGATAGAGAGAAGGAAGATTAGGAGGAGGTTTGGTATTTGTGATGTCAAGTGGAGATTTTCTCTTAGACTCGGATCATGCATAAGAACATCAGTTTAGTGTTTAACCCCCCAATGGTCAGGGTTAGGGCTGTGGCGGTCATGACATTTTGTCAGATGGTAATTGTCATGCAAATGATGCCGGGCTCACAGTAATTGACCTCTAATTAACATAAACATGCTTAAATGCGTGTTTCGAAAATGAACATTTTCAAAAGTTGAATAAGTCCATTTAATATAGCTTCATCCATCATTTATTTAGTTGTGATAGGCCTATAAATCTGTTAATGTCTTAGAAATCAAAACAGCGTCGCATGATGAAACTATACAGATGATTTGGAAAGGGTCGCAAAAAAAGGTAGGCGTTCTGTTCCTCGTGTTTCCAGCGGAAAGACAGAAACTGCATTGTTGCTATGCTTCTCGAGCAAGAAAGTTGGGGGATATCTAATCAATGGAAGATGGAATAAAAATGACAGAATTAAAAGTGAAATGAGAAAAAAAGGCTACAACGACCAAAAGCCAACAGGTAGGCTGCTATGTACGCTATGATCTGAATGGAGTTATGTGTAGGCTAACTGTAGGACAAGTTAGCTAGCTGCTCGAGGTTTGATGCAGTCAAGATGGGTACTATGTAAGGATAAATAACGAACAAGAGGTTAGTCTAGCACAAGATAACAGTGGTAGTGGTCTCTCCCTCCAGTACTCTGAGCCTCCCTTGTCTTACAAATTCACACACATTATAGTCTCTGCACCCTAATAGCCTACAGAGTCTCTCTCTCTCTCTCTCTCTCTCTCTCTCTCTCTCTCTCTCTCTCTCTCTCTCTCTCTCTCTCTCTCTCTCTCTCTCTCTCTCTCTCTCTCTCTCTCTCTCTCTCTCTCTCTCTCGTTTAATAAAGTAGCAAAACAATTGGCTTCCCCGTGTTCTTTTCGCTATGGGAACTCTAATTTCCATCAGTATTTGTCCTCAACATTCAGATTATTCAAATTGAATCACGAGGTATTTCGAGAGTGAATAAAGGGCATTTAGCAAGTTTGGTAAACTACTCATCAGTACCATTAATTTGCCCTATTTTGGGTTGGGATAACCGTGACCAACAGTCATAGGGAATATTACTGCGGCCATGACTCGTGACTGCCGTTGTGGTGGTTTACGGTCACCATGACAGCCCTAGTTAGGGTTAGGATTTGGGGATGGTAAGCTGATCCTAGATCTGTGCCTCAAATGGTAAGTTCTACTGGAGTGTTGTAAATCATCTGACAGCATATTGCATAGGAAAGAAGACGTATGCTGTGTTTAGGAAATACAGTACGCCCACACACGAACACCTGGACCCAAACTCACACACCAGTGCAGCAGGTGTTGCGCCTCCCTGAAAAATCCAACCCCCAGTGGCAAATAATTAATCACATCAGCCACTAATCACAGCTAAGCATTCTGGGATAGCTGCTCAGCGACAGACAGGCTCAATGAAGAACCAATTAGTTAAGCAGTTTGGATCAAGCACAGTCAGTTACACACAAGAAGAGAAGCTCAAAACCACCAATCTCAACTCTCATATAGACACACAATCTCATACATTATGAAACATTCACAAACATGTTATGACAGTGATCCACACTCTCCACTGTCACATTCACAATCCCTCTACCGTCCTGGTCTCTATCCACACTCTCTATCTTTCTCTCACACACACACAAATTAACACATGCAGCTCCCCACCACCATCCCCCACCATCTCTCCTCGCCTCCCCTCCTCCTCTTGGCTTATTGCATGGTCCTTACCATCTGTGAGGGTTTGGAAGCACATCTTGCCGCTGTATTTGCCAAAGCCAGCCACAGTCCTGGCCCGCACCTGCACGACGTAGACCGTGCCCGCCCGGAGGCCCTCCACGCGGGCTGTGTTGGTCTCGCTGCGCACCATGGTGGAATTAATCTCTGCATGGTCCTGGAGGAGGACAGGGGAGAGAGAGAGATACCAGATGAATGTTGCAGAGAGGCAGAGCAGATCATTTGTATAATCCAGGAGGGGACATAATGGAGGAGACAGAGAGGAAGAGACCAGGGGCCGTATGTCTCGCAGGTTAGCGTTTTTCGTCATGAATCTTGTTCTGGAGGCAGCTCTACAGAGTTGTCACTAGCTGGCACAGCCACAAAGTCATAACATCTGCACATTTTTGTTTAAATGAATCTTTACAATATAGACAATTTTGACTTTGCAGCTGGTCTATCTAAGGGGAAGGCAGTTCACTCAACCAGCATACGTCTAAAGTGGTGGTTTCTTTAACCGTGAAATCGGGGTCATGTGTACTTTATCAGACTTCTCAGAGTAGGAGTGCTGATATAGAATCAGTCTGACCTTCTAGAGCACAATTAATGATATAACATTGACGGGGGGGACCTGATCCTAGATGCATTATACGGAGCCCGGTTAGCATTTAAGGAAACCGTTGTATTATCTCCCCTATGCTGCGGGAAGTATTCAGCAACCAACAGTCAGTAACGTTGGCTGCCTTTGCCACAACAGAGGTAACACTGGCATTTTATTAGATTGTTTTGTTTATCCGACACTCTTATCCACAGTGACTCACATGGCATAAGAGGAGAGAAAGGATCCCACTGGGCACAGACATCAATTCAACGTCTATTCCACATTGGTTCAAAGTAATTTCATTGAAATGATGTGGAAACAACGTTGATTAAATCAATGTGTGCCCAGTGGGATAGAAAGGATTGATATTCCAAAAAGGCATTACTTTGCTAAAAAACAGCTGATAGAGGGAGCGTATGTGTTGTGTAACAGCCTCCTCCACCATAGAAACCTGAAAAGTTCAAATGAGTCATATGCAATTTGGATGCACTAATGGGCCTATTCAACACAATGGCACCAAAGTGTTCTCTAGCTGCTGTTGATCTCTTTCTATGAGAGAACGGTCACTAATCCCCTTGTCCTTGACAGGTTTACGTAACTGTTACGACCACAGATGAAAACTTTAATGCTGGGGTTGAATGACAGTATGTATTGTTAAAGAGCCACTGAAAACGCCGATTGGCACGTGTTTTTCTGTTGCTCATTAGACAAATGAGATTTCAGTCTTGGAGGTGTGTTTCCTGACTGATTCATGTTGGTTGATGGCGTTTGTCCCCCCAGGGAACACTGTAGACGCGGAAGCATATTTCACTTCCTCATAATCCCCAGAATGAATCTAAGATAACTCAAGAAATGTAGAATTAATTTTGACATTCTTGCCAAGGATGTTTTAGTTGCACAATCTTACATCTAACTACGGTGCGTGGTGCAGTAGTTCTCAAGTTAAAAAAATGTGTGACTCGTTCTCTTATGTAAACAGTCGGAGCTACTGAGCAGGTTTGCCTCACTGTCTATGCTATTGTATAGAGAGCAATATCCGCAACCATGTTAGTGGTGTCATGACGTGGCCCTTTTTGGGAATAGCTAGTGGCTTCCCCTCTCTCTCTCCTACAACCAGGTTCTGTTATCTCATCTCGTAAACTCCTGGAGGAGACACTCCTCCTGGCCATGCAGAAAGAGACACACAGAGAGATCAAAAGATTTCACATGGTGAACCCCTAAATCCCCAAAATGAGGATTTGATATAAAATGTCCACTTGTGAGAAGGTGGGAATGGTCCGTGGACACTTAAGGGATGGGTATGATGAGTGTGTTTCATTTGGTGACCTCAGAGAGGACTTAAAACATGCATTAACTATATCTCTGAATATGTACAATTCTCAATTATGGGGTTTGCATCTAATTATTGTATAAAATGAATGAGTAAAGATTAAACTATTTGTGAAATTATCTAAATTGTAAATTGTAAATTGATGTTAAACCTTTAATAAAGTTGAACTCAGTCATTGGCCCTCCCCCGTGAGCACAGACATGATCTGGCGTCATGAAACAGCCTTTTCTATTGTTAAAAATAAAAAAACACCCGAGGAAATCCTCTTCAGACCCCAAAAACCTCAGTGTCCGCTAAGGTTACAATGTTGTTGAATTCCTAACCATACCATGTGAAGCAATGGCTACACAGGGGGAAATGGTTCAACTCTGAGACTATCGATCCCGACAGAATAAGAGCAAATGTTAGATACTAATTACTAGTCTGCAGCTAGAAATTATGTCAACCTGGGATGCGAAGACCGACAACCGCCGAAACATCTATGCTATGAGAACATTTCTGAATGGTACTCTGAAGTATCCATACTAACGATGAAAGACTGATCTTCAGGGAAGCAGAGAGCGAGACGATGATGAACTGACTCTTCAACAGACAGACGGACGATTCCAACAGAGATTACAATGACACACTGGGCGTAAATATATATTGATTGCAATTATTCCCGAATGAGTGAGCGTTGATGTGCAAAGGATTAGCATTTTAGTTCATATAATTATCAACTGTGTAGTGACTCTTTTGTTCTTTCCTGTCTTTTCAGTCCACACCCACTTCGCTTTGTCCACCAATACGTCATATCGGCTCAGCCCACTAGTGAACCTCCCCTATCATTTCCTTGTAACCATATCTACTTGTTTATACATTTCTGTGATTATTTAGTTAGTTAATAATTCAATGGTTAAGACAATTTATGTATGGAACATTCATAGTAAAGGCTGGGTTCATGCAGATAACCAACAATTTACGACATTTGGAATGAGACTAACGTGAGGTAAATAATAATTCATTAATTAGAAGACTAATTGATCAGATATGAAAATATCTGAAGAGTTATACTAGGAAAATTATAACTTTGTAATCTGAAGATTTTCCTTGGTGCCCCGACTTCCTAGATAATTACATTTACATGATTAGTTTAATCACGTAATAATAATTACAGAGAATTGATTTGATAAAATAACAGTCTTCACTTTAATGATGCCAAAGACACGACAGTGGGAAAATGGACATATCAAAACCCAACCTTCACTTACCCGATGTGACACAGGGATGTTCCAAACCCCATATTAGACGAGAATGACTTTATGAACAAATTTATCCTATTTCCATTTTGTAGTAAATTCTGAGACTAGAATAAATGTTTCTGACTCATATCGATGCCACATACAGTAGACTATTTTGAAAATGATTCAATGCTTTTTAAAGTTAGTCACTCTTCAAACAAGCTCACATTCACGCATACACACACAGACACGTACACAGAGACGCACCCCCCCACACACTACCCCTCTAACCACCCATATACACACACAGACACGTACACAGAGACGCACCCCCCCACACACTACCCCTCTAACCACCCATATACACACACAGACACGTACACAGAGACGCACCCCCCCACACACTACCCCTCTAACCACCCATATACACACACAGCCACAAATAGTAATGAATTAAGGCCCAATTGTCTATGAGTCACATTGTAATATTGTTCCAAACTGCAGTATTTACTGCTGGCTTTAGAAGTATTTAGAGAGAGAGAGAGTTCAATTAGTAAAGGAAGTCGTTCTGTGGTGTCTGAAGTGGCAGACTGCTAATTATGACAGAGGACTATTTCCACCTACAGAATGTGTTTGTTTTCACAGAAAGGAACAAAGCAACGCTTCCAAGTTCCATTGGCAGAGAAATGTTTTGTGCCATTTTCTTATTCTGTTTTGGTTTGATTGTGTATTTCAGAATGTGAGTTCAAAGGATTAAACAAATGTATGGTCGAAACTGTATAACTAAATCCAGTAAGACTTTATAGACCCTGAACGTCTAACAGTCTGTGTGCATGCAGGCATGTGTGTGTGTGTGTGTGTATGTGTGTATGCCTGCCTGTGTATTGGGGTGGCTGTGTGATATGTTTGTGTGTGTCCTGTCTGTGCAGGTGTGTAGGCCCAGTGTCCATCACCTTAAATGAACCAGTTTGGCTCAGCCTGCTAGTGCTAGAAGGCTTTGGTCCTGACTGGTGCACTATCTGCTATAGGGATAGGAGGGGGTAACTGTAATTAGCTAGTCCCGTCACCGTCACAGAGTGAATAGAGACAAAAAATGAGCATGCACACCGACACTACACTACACTACACCCACACCTGCAGGCAGCTGATATACAGTGAGCTACAAAAGTATCGGGACAGTTACACGTTGTTGTTGTTTTGGTTCTGTACACTTGCACTTTGGAATTTAAATGTATTTTCATCCATATCGGGTGAACCGTTTATCACGGACTACAAAGGGAAAACCAGCCACGTCGCAGACACCAGCGTATTGCTTCCGGACAAACTAAACACCTTCTTCACCCACTTTGAGGATAATACAGTGCCACTGACGCGGCCCACTACCAAGAACTGTGGGCTCTTCTTCTCCTCGGCCGACAAGAGTAAGATATTTAACCGTGTTAACCCTCGCAAGGCTGCCGGTCCAGACGGCATCTCTAGCCGCATCCTCAGAGCTTGCTCAGACCAGCTGGCTGGAGTGTTTACGGACATATTCAATCTCTCCTTATCCCGGTGGAGAAGGTCCTCAGGTTCCTCGGTGTACACATCACAGACGATATGAAATGGTCCACCCACACAGACAGTATGGTGAAGAAGGAACAACAGCACCTCTTCAACCTCAGGAGGCTGAAGAAATGTGGCTTGGTCCCTAAAACCCTAACAAACTTTTATAGATGCACAATTGAGAGCATCCTGTTGGGCTGTATCACCACCTGGTATGGCAACTGCAACGCCTGCAACCACAGGGCTCTCTAGAAGGTGGTGCGGTCTGCCCAACACATCACCGGGGGCAAGCTACTTGATTTGATGTGATTTGAAATTACAGCACTTTTTGTCGGAAGTTTACCGACACTTAGGTTGGAGTCATTAAAACTTGTTTTTCAACCACTCCCCAAATTTCTTGTCAGCAAACTATAGTTTTGGCAAGTCGGTTAGGACATCTACTTTGTGCATGACGCAAGTCATTTTTTCCAACAATTGTTTACAGACAGATTATTTCATTTCTAATTCACTGTATCGCAATTCCAGTGAGTCAGAAGTTTGCATACACTAAGTTGACTGTGCCTTTAAAAGGTTTGGAAAATTCCAGAAAATAATGTCATGACTTGAGAAGCTTCTGATTGACAGAATTTAAGTCAATTGGAGGTGTACCTGTGGATGTATTTCAAGGCCTACCTTCAAACTCAGTGCCTCTTCGCTTGACATCATGGGAAAATCAAAAGAAATCAGCCAAGACCTCAGAAGAAAATGGTATACCTCCACAAGTCTGGTTCATCCTTGGGAGCAATTTCCAAATGCCTGAAGGTACCACGTTCATCTGTACAAACAATATAAACACCATGGGACCATGCAGCCGTCATACCGCTCAGGTAGGAGACGCATTCTGTCTCCTAGAGATGAACGTACTTTGGTGCGAAAAGTGCAAATGAATCAAAAACCGCCATAAAAACGACAGACTACGGTTTGCAACTCCACATGTGGACAAGGATCATACTTGTTGGTGAAATGTCCTCTGGTCTGATGAAACAAAAATAGAACGGTTTGGCCATAATGACCATCGTTAAGTTTGGAGGAAAAAGGGGGATGCTTGCAAGCCGAAGAACACCAGTCCAACTGTGAAGCACGGGGGTGACAGTAGGAGGGACAGGTGCACTTCACAAAATAGATGGCTTCATGAGAAAGGGAAATTATGTGGATATATTGAAGCAACACCTCAAGACATCAGTCAGGAAGTTAAAGCTTGGTCGCAAAGGGTTCTTCCAAATGGACAATGACCCCAAGAATACTTCCAAAGTTATGGCAAAATGGCTTAAGGACAACAAAGTCAAGGTGTTGGTGTGGCCATCACAAATCCCTGACGTCAATACTATAGAAAATTTGTGGGCAGAACTGAAAAAGTGTGTTGCGAGCAAGGAGACCTAGAAACCTGACTCAGTTCCACCAGCTCTGTCAGGAGGAATGGGCCAAAATTCACCCAACTTATTGTGGGAAGCTCCTGGATGGCTACTCAAAACGTTTGACCCAAGTTAAACAATTTAAAGGCAATGCTACCAAATACTAATTGAGTGTATGTAAACTTCTGACCCACTAAATCATTCTCTATACTATTAGTATGACATTTCACATTCTTAAAATAATGTGGTGATCCTAACTGACCTAAGACAGGGAATTTTTACTAGGATTAAATGTCAGGAATTGTGAAAAACTGAGTTTAAATGTATTTGGCTAAGGTGTATGTAAACTTCTGACTTGAACTGTTGTCCCCCCATTTTTATGTATGTATTATTATTATTTTATTTAACCTTTATTTAACTAGGCAAGTCAGTTAAGAACAAACTCTTATTTGGCCTTTTTTTTAGGTGAGTACAAACAAATTCTTATTCTTATTCCTCCAGCATCTTCATAAGGTCCTTTACTGTTAGGTGAGTAAGGTGAGTAAAAGTATTGGAACAAATTCACTTACAGTGTATGTGATTTAAGTAGTCAAAAGTGTAGTATTTGGTCCCATATTCCTAGCATGCGATAATTACATCAAGTGTGTGACTTGTTGGATGCATTTGCTGTTGGTTTTGGTTGCGTTTCAGATTATTTTGTGCCCAATACAAATGAATGGTAAAATAATGTATTGTGTCATTTGAGTCACTTTTATTGTAAATAAGAATAGAATAGAATTCTAAACACTTCTACATCAATGTGGATGCTACCATGATTAGGGATAGTGCTGAATGAATTGTGAATGATGAGTGAGGAAGTTACAGATACACAAATATCACATATCATACCGTACCAAGACATGCTAACCCAATCACATTTACTATAACATTGGAGATTTGAAATTTTTTAGGGGGTATGATATTAATGCCTCTGTAACTTTGAATGCAGTTTCTCAGATATGCAACTACTGAAGAGACTACTATACCTCATCATGGAACACAATCTATAAACATTTCCATATACACTTTCATGAAATATAAGAAAGAGGAGGATGAAAAAGGACAGGAGAGCGACAGGAACAACGGAGAAGAGAATAGAACAGAGAGAGAGAGAGAGGCCCATATCCGTCCCACACCGACATCATTACCCAATCAGATCAGTGTAATTAGATCATGAAGGAAGCTTCATCATTGGCCAGATGAGGTAAACACTGCTATGAAATGTGGCCCACATATAACGATCTCTCCAATCACATTATGCTTTATTGAACACTCACTCCTGTGATGAAGAGGAATGTTAGCTCGTCCGCTAATAGAAAAATGCTACACCTCTCAAAGTTTAATCTCATAACAGGATATTAGTTTGTGTTATATGTGTTATAGCATTGGATAATTATATTGGGGGTATTTAAATGTTTACTGGTAATTTACCATGAAAGGAAAAGAGTCAAATACATTTCTAGCCTCAACACTAATGTTCCTGCAATGCCTACTACTATACACACACCATGCAAAAGTGATATTGTACTTCCATTATGGCATGATCTAAGTTGATAAACCTCCAAACATAGACAACTCATGAAAATGAAAGCCAGGCCACCACAGAGTATTGGGACATCACTTTCGTTTTCATCAGCCATGGTTGGTTGAGCATTGACCACCTGCGGTTAGGATTGGCCCATTCCCGCTGTCAGTCAAACAGGGTATCCCAGGATCACACCCCCCTCTGCTTAATTTTGGGGGACAGGTGGGTGGGCAGATGGAAGATGGCCAATGGGGAACGATCTCTGGAGAAACAGCCAACAGGCCTTGTCACGCTCTCAGACAAATGGGTATTATATTTAACGTGAAGTAGCAGGTGGAGGGACAGCAGCTTGTGGACGGCCAATGAAAGGTTTTGCCTGGAGAGACCGCCCACTGTGAATGGCCCTCTCCTGCTGTCAGTCAAATGCAAGTTAGAAAATACACACCCTAACTTGCTATATTAAAAAGGGAAGGCAGGTGGGAGGGCAGATGGGAGAGCAGCCAATGGTGAGGCTTGCCAGGAGTGACAGACAGGGAACATTTTATGTCCTCTGCTCTCTGTAGTATCCCCAAGGCTACAGGTACCTAGACCAGGCAGTATTTTCTTCAACTAACACTAATAACAATGCGGGCCTCCTCCCCTGTTGGATTTGTCCCAAACATAACATTTGGGACATTCAGGACAAAAACTGAATTTCTTTGCAACGTTTTTTGCAGTATTAATTTAGTGCCTTATTGCAAAAAGGATGCTTGTTTTTGAATGTGTATTTTGTACAGGTTTCCTTCTTTTCACTCTGTCAATTAGGTCAGTATTATGGAGTAATTACAATGTTGTTGATCCATCACAGCCATTCAACTCTGTAACTGTTTTAAAGTCACCGTTGGCCTCGTGGTGAAATCCCTGAGCGGTTTCCTTCCTCTCTGGCAACTGAGTTAGGAGGGACGCCTGTATCTTTGTAGTGACTGGGTGTATTGATACACCATCCAAAGTGTAATGAATAACTTCACCATGCTCAAAGGGATATTCAATGTCTGCATTTGTTATTTTTATACATCTACCATCTAGGTGCCCTTTGCAAGGCATTGGAAAACCTCCCTGGTCTTTGTGGTTGAATCTCTTTGAAATTCACTGATAGACTGACGAACCTTAAAGATAATTGTGTGTGTGGGGTACAGAGATGTGGTAGTCATCCAAAAATCATGTTAAACCCCCACAGAATGAGTCCATCCAAGGTATTATGTGACTTGTTAAGCATATTTTTTACACCTGAACATATTAAGGCTTTCCATAACAAAGTTGTTGAATACTTATTGACTCAAGAAACTGCAGCTTTACATGTTTTATTCATTTTTAAAAATGTCTAAAAACATAATTCCACTTTGACATTATGAGGTATCGTGTGTAGGACACAAAATCTAAATGTAATCCATTTTAAATTCAAACTGTAACACAACAAAATGTGGAAAAAGTAAAGGGGTGTGAATACTTTCTGACACATAGTAGACTATATAATATGGTTAGAAATGCTATATCTATACAGTACCAGTCAAAGGTTTGGACACACCTACTCATTCAAGGGTTTTTCTTTATTTTTACTATTTTCTACATTGTTGAATAATAGTGAAGACATCAAAACCATGAAATAACACATATGGAATCATGTAGTAACCAAAAAGTGTTAAACAAATCAAAATATATTTGAGATTTGAGATTCTTTAAAGTAGCCACCCTTTGCCTTGATGACAGCTTTGCACACTCTTGGCAGCTTTGCACACTATTTATTTATTTATGCTACTGATGTGAATGAAAAGCCTAAGGAAACTATACCATCAGTAAACAATTTCAATCACAGAGGCACCATGGCTTACATTACTATACCATAAGCAAGGAATTACTATATTCATTACGAATTAAAATAACCCGCTTGAAGCTGATATTAAAGGGTATTTAAAATGTATTCATAATCTGCATATTACAGATATATAGCAAATAAAATGTTGAAACAGCTTAACTGTTAGTATTTTTTTTAAATGATTCCCTGAAGCATAGCACAATACTAAAATATGGCATTACTATATTCTCTCTGTCTACAGTTGATGGGTATCATGCATGCTATCTCCTTTCAACTCTAGCCCTGCCATTATGAATGATAAGCCACTTACAGTGCATATTTACTGTGGGAGATCGGATGTATAGCTGCGTTCATACGCTCACTATAAAGACACAAGCAAAAGTCACTCTTGAAAGGGAAGAGAGGGGGCCTCTCACTAAGACATGATAACAATAATTGCTAGCTAAGTATTGGCAGCACACACACACACAACTAACTCAGATTAGTCACTGGGGGAGCTCAAAGCTCAGAACACTCTCTCAGGATTGGGGGAAAGCGAAAAAGGTTGGGATTTCGGAGGAACAACAATGGGTCGCCTTCACTCATTTAGTTTGTTTATCCTCCTTTTATTTCTGACATCTGCAAACACTCGGAGGACTTAGCTCTACGTCTCTACACTACAGCTCACCTGAGAATACAGCCTGGGCCTACAAGAGCTGGGTGTAGCACAGACCAATGAGAACAAGAGGAGAAAAGAGGGAGAGCTGCTGAACGAGAGAAAAAGAGAAAGAGAGAAAGAGAGGAGAAAGAAATACAAAGAAGTGTGAAAGTTGAAATACTAAGGGAGCCAGGGAATAGAGTCACAATTCAGCTTTTCTAAAGTTCCCATTATAAATCAGGACATTGTTGTGTGCATATTGAGCTGGGATAATAATGTGAGGTTTCAGGCAAGGCCAACTGAGAGAATAGATGATAAAGACATGAGTTGTGTTTGGATTTCAATGGGAATTACAGTGGGCAAAAGCACAGTGGGTAATAGTGATGTTTGGTCGACAGTGGACAACTCTGGAGTTCAATGGGAATTACAGTGGGCAAAAGCACAGTGGGTAATAGTGATGTTTGGTCGACAGTGGACAACTCTGGAGTTCAATGGGAATTACAGTGGGCAAAAGCACAGTGGGTAATAGTGATGTTTGGTCGACAGTGGACAACTCTGGAGTTCAATGGGAATTACAGTGGGCAAAAGCACAGTGGGTAATAGTGATGTTTGGTCGACAGTGGACAACTCTGGAGTTCAATGGGAATTACAGTGGACAAAAGCACAGTGGGTAATAGTGATGTTTGGTCGACAGTGGACAACTCTGGAGTTCAATGGGAATTACAGTGGACAAAAGCACAGTGGGTAATAGTGATGTTTGGTCGACAGTGGACAACTCTGGAGTTCAATGGGAATTACAGTGGGCAAAAGCACAGTGGGTAATAGTGATGTTTGGTCGACAGTGGACAACTTCAATGGGAATAGCTCATTTGGTAGAGCAAAAGCACAGTGGGTAATAGTGATGTTTGGTCGCTGGACAACTCTGGAGTTCAATGGGAATTACAGTGGGCAAAAGCACAGTGGGTAGTGATGTTTGTTGGACAACTCTGGAGTTCAATGGGAATTACAGTGGACCACCCAACGTAGCAAGTGGGTAATAGTGATGTTTGGTCACAGTGGACAACTGACTGGGAATAAGTGGACAAAAGCACAGTGGGTAATAAAAGCAACTCTGTTCAATGCTAAATGGGTAATAGTGATGTTTGGTCGACATATATTCATTATTGGGTAATTATTAACAACTCTGGAGTTCAATGGGAATTACAGTGGGCAAAAGCACAGTGGGTAATAGTGATGTTTGGTCGACAGTGGACAACTCTGGAGTTCAATGGGAATTACAGTGGACAAAAGCACAGTGGGTAATAGTGATGTTTGGTCGACAGTGGACAACTCTGGAGTTCTTTGACTCCTCCCTGTTTGGCGATGCTACTGCAATCCACAGAACCACTGAGTCACACAGACACACACATAATATACACATACATTATGTTCTTCTATCCTCGTGGGGACCTAAAATGTATTTATATTAAAAATACACACATATACACACACATTCTGTTCTCTTGAACACAGACCTCAGTAACCAGAGCCAGCTGAGCCGGTTCAGAGCATCCCTGCTCTCCACTCTACTGGTAATGGACGCCCTGCTCTCCTACCCACCAAACTTTAGGAGAACAAACTAAAAGGAGAAAAGAAAGAGGAAATGAGATGCCACTTCTTCTCTACAGACCGTTCATTCATTTCTGCTTGCTCGCCAAATGACACAATTCCAGGACTGCTTACTCTGGAGTGAAAAGGGGTAGTGGTCTGTTTGGTGGAAAGCCTATAGAGTTAAGAGCACTGGATACCTCTTTTCAGTTCTCCCTCCTTACGGTATTTCTGTCTCCCAATCCCTCCTCTCCCCTCACACTATTTGGGTCACGAACACCTAGAAAACTACAACTTGGGAGGTTATGGGTTCAAATTCTGTATGGAGATCTCTTTTAACTTACACAATGAACACTTCAGTGTCCTTCCCGACAACAAAGTATAACTATGTACTCCACTAACACTGTATTACAGTGAGTTTAACAACCCATTTACCGTATAACATATCTGTGTGGGAAGACGATGTGCTGCAAATGACTTATATTGTAAAACTCTTCTCTACCCTGCACTTGAAGACAAAACGAAAGCTACTAGCGTAACTTGAAAGTCCTTGGGAACAATCGTCCACAGCTCCATAACTGTGAAACCTAAAAATACTTCTATCACCTGTTCTTAGACACACAAAAAGACGACGAGGGAGAGACGGAAAGACGGCAAGGCCATTTTGATACATTTGATAATAAACCCCAGGTTTTAATGGCTGCATTATCTAGGCTATACGTTTCCCGCGGTGCGAGCAAGAAAGAGAGAGGCCATGTGCAGAGGAGAGTGTTATAGACACAGATCCAGCAGTGAGACACCCCTCTGTGATATATTTGGATGCCTAAAGGACCACATCAGCACTTTACGAATGTACAGAAGTTTGTGTTATAGAGAGACTTCTGAGCCGTTCAGGGGGAACAAAGTGGAGTAAGATTGACGGAATTGAGTTACAACGTAAAACACCAAATAATGCATGCAAAGCAGAATAAGGCCGATACCCACTAATTATCAAAATCCAGAAAAGAGCTGATAAATTCCACAACCACCTAAAATGAAGCGATTCCCAAACCGTCCATAACAAAGCCATCACCTACAGAGAGATGAACCTGGAGAAGAGTCCTTTAAGCAAGCTGGTCCTTGGGCTCTTTTCACAGCACAAACAGACCCTACAGAGCCCCAGTACAGCAACACAATTAGACCCAACCAAATCATGAGAAAACAAAAAGATAATTACTTCATACATTGGAAAGAATGAACAATAAAACAGAGCAAACTAGAATGTTATTTGGCCCTAAACAGAGAGCACACAGTGGCAAAAAACTTGACCACTGTGATTGACCCAGACTTAAGGAAAGCTTTGACTATGTACAGACTCAGTGAGCCTTGCTCAAGAGAAGACTGGCTATGTTCACACTGACAACAAAATGAGGTGGAAACTGAGCTGCACTTCCTAACCTCTTGCCAAATGTATGACCATATTAGAGACACATATTTCCCTCTGATAACACAGACTCACAATGACTTCAAAAACAAACTCACATTTGATAAACTATAAACTATCTATTGGATGAAATACCACAGTGTGCCATTACAGCAGCAATATTTGTGGCCTGTTGCCACAAGAAAAGGGCACCCAGTGAAGAACAAACACCATTGTATATACAACTCATATTTATGTTTATTTATTTTCCTTTTTGTACTTTAACTATTTGCACATAATATGACATTTGACATGTCATTATTCTTTTGGAATTTTTGTGAGTGTAATGTTTACTGTTAATTTGGGTTTGTTTATTTAAATTTTGTTTATTATCTATTTCACTTGCTATGGCAATGTAAACATGTTCCCATTCCAATAAACCCCTTAAATTGAATTGAGAGAGACAGAGAAACAGAGAGAGACCGACAGAGAAAGACAGAGAGAGAGAGAGAGAGAGAGAGAGAGAGAGAGAGAGAGAGAGAGAGAGAGAGAGAGAGAGAGAGAGAGAGAGAGAGAGAGAGAGAGAGAGAGAGAGAGAGAGAGAGAGAGAGAGAGAGAGTGAGAGAGAGAAGAGAGAGAAAGAGAGAAAGAGAGAGAAAGAGAGAGAGATAGAGAGAGAGAAATAGAGGGAAATAGAGAGGAAGAAAGAGAGACAATGAGAAAGAGAGAACGAGAGAAAGAAAGACAGAAAGAAAAAAAGAGGGAGAAAGAGAGAGATATAGAGAGAAAGAGAGAGATGTAGAGAGAAAGAGAGATATAAGAGAAAGAGAGAGATACAGAGAGAAACAGATACAGAGAGAAAGAAAGACAGAAAGAAAAAGAGAGATATAGAGAGAAAGAGAAAGACAGAGAGAAAGAAAGACAGAAAGAAAAAGAGACAGAGAGAAAGAGAGAGATATAGAGAGAAAGAGAGAGATATAGAGAGAAAGAAAGAGATATAGAGAGAAAGATACAGAGAGAAGAGAGATAGAGAGAGATATAGAGAGAAATAGAGAGAGAAAGAGAGAGAGAAAGAGAGAGAGAGATATAGAGAGAAAGAGAGACTGAGAGAAAGAGAGAGAGAAAGAGAGAGATATATAGAGAGAACGAGAGAGAAAGATATATATATATATATATATATATATATATATATATATATAGAAAGAGAGAGACAGAGAGACAGAGAGAAAGAGAGAGAGAAAGAGAGAGGTATAGAGAGAAATAGAGAGACAGAGAGAAAGAGAGAGATATAGAGAGAAAGAGAGAGACATAGAGTGAGAGAAAGAGAGAGATATATAGAGAAAGAGACAGAGAGAAAGAGAGAGAGAAAGAGATAGCTATAGAGAGAAAGAGAGAGACATAGCGAGAAAAAGATAGAGGAAGAGAGAGACAGAGAGAAAGAGAGAGAAAGAGAGAGAGAAAGAGAGAGATATAGAGAGAAAGAGAGACAGAGAGAAAGAGAGAGATATAGAGAGACAGAGAGAAAGCGAGAGAAAGAGAGAGATATAGAGAGAAAGCGAGAGAAAGAGAGATATAGAGAGAAAGAGAGACAGAGAGAAAGAGAGAGAGAGAAAAGAGAGAGATATATAGAGAAAGAGCGAGACAGAGAGAAAGAGAGAGAGAAAGAGAGAGATATAGAGAGAAAGAGAGACATAGAGAGAAAGAGAGAGATATAGAGAGAAAGCGAGAGAAAGAGAGATATATAGAGTGAAAGAGAGACAGAGAGAAAGAGAGAGACAGAGAGAAAGAGAGACAGAGAGAATTAGAGAGACAGAGAGAAAGAGCAAGAGCGAAAGAGAGAGATATATAGAGAAAGAGAGAGACAGAGAGAAAGAGAGAGAGAGAATTAGAGAGACAGGGAGAAAGAGAAAGAGAGAGAGATATAGAGAGAAAGAGAGAGACATAGAAAAAATACCAGAAAGCAACCTGTAACCAAAATATCCAAACACTCTTAGATAACTTTCTGGATACCACATTCACTCACAGTAGGCCTCAATCTGGCAGTACAAAACATCCACTATATATTCAGGCTAACGGCAAAATAAACCGTTTTTTAAAGATCAGATGACAACTGGTTTGATGCAGATTGTAAAATTATAAGGAAAAACTTAGAACACTATCCAACCAAAAGCACAGTGACCCAAATAATGGAGAATTACGCCTTCATTACTGTGAGACTGTAAAACACTATAAACGTACACTCAGAACCAAAAAGCACAGTACAACAGCAAGCAGCTGACACTAATTGAGGAGTCCATAAACACAAACAACTTCTGGCAAAATTGGAAAAGACAAAAAAAATCTAAACAAGAGGAATTAGCAATACAAAATGGTGACATATGGACAACCCATTTTAAAACACTCTACAACACCATTCAAATTGACACAAACGCAGAACAACGCCAAATTGATGAGAAGTTTAATGGATTAGAAAAAGCTATAAAGGACGATCAAAATCCATTGGACTCCCCAATTACTGACCAGGAGCTCTATAAGAAACTTCAGGCTCTCAAATTTAAAAAAGCATGCGGACCTGATGGCATCCTAAATGAGATGCTCAAACTCACTAGTGCAACATTTCAATTGGCTATATTAAAAGTGTTTAATTTGATCCTGAGTGTAGGTTATTTCCCTGACATCTGGAATCAAGGACTCATAACCACAATCTTTAAGAACGGAGACAAATTTGACCCTAACGATTACAGAGGCATTTGTGTGAACAGTAACCTGGGGAAGGTTTTCTGTAGTATTATCAATGTAAGAGTTCTAAACTTCCTTAATAAGCACAATGTCTTGTGTAAAATCCAAATTGCATTTATACCAAAACATCCCACAACTGATCATATTTACACCGTACACGCCCTGATAGATAAACACGTCCACCAAAATAATACCAAAATATACGCTTGCTTTATCGACTTCCAAAAAGCATTTGATTCTATTTGGCATACAGGACTGTTCTACAAAGTTATTGACAGTGGTGTAGGGGGTAAAACATATGACATAATTAAATCAATGTATACTGGCAATACATGCAGCATTAACATTGGCAAGAAAATAACAGAATTCTTTAACCAGGGGTGGGGCCTTTGTCAGGGTTGCAATCTGAGCCCTGCACTCTTCAATATTTACATCAATGAATTGGCCACTCTTCTAGAAAAATCCTCAGCCCCTGGTGCTAGTCTCCACAATTCAGAAATTAAATGCCTACTTTTCGCAGATGACCTATGCCTGCTGTCACCCACAGCACATGGCCTACAGCAGGGCCTGGACCTGCTAGAGCAGTCCTGCCAGACCTGGGCCCTGGCAGTAAACCCCCCAAAATAATGATTTTCCAAAGAAGATCCAGATCTCATGGAATTAGACCAAAGTTCACAATTGGTACAAAATATATAGAGTACTGCACACACTACAATTACTTAGGTTTAAAAATAAGCTCAACTGAGTGAATCAACTGAGAGAGAAAGCACGCAGGGCATTCTACATCATTAAAAAGCCAATTCAAATTTAAATACCTATTAATTTTTGTATAAAACTAAATTAATATGTCATTGAACCATTTGCACTTAATGGCAGTGAGGTGTGGGGTCCACTTGCAAAACAAGATTTCATCAAATAGGACAAACACCCCATTGAAACTCTGCATGCAGAGTTCTGTAAGATACTCCTACATGTCCAGAGGAAAACTACAAACCCACCAACCAGCTGACTAACCCACCAACCAGCCGACTTAACCCACCAACCAGCCGACTAACCCACCAACCTATCAACCACAGAAACAAACACAAGACCAACCCACCAACAAGCCATCCAACCTTCCAACCTATCAACCACCCCACCAACCAGAAGACTAACCCACCAAACAGGCAACCAAAATACCAACCTGTTGAACAACCCACCGACCAGCTGACCAACCCACCCACCCACCAACCAGCCCACCAACCAACCAGCCGACCAACCCTCCATCCAACCAACCGACAAACCCACCAACCAACCAACCAGCCGACCAACCCACCAACCAGCCAACCAACCCAGCACCCAGCCGACCAACCCATTAACCAGATGACCAACCCACCAACCAGCCATCCAACCCAGCAACCAGCCGATCAACCAACCCACCAACCAACCAGCCGACCAACCCAACAAACAACCAGCAGACTAACCCACCAACCAACCAGCCGACCAACCCACTAACCAGCCGACTAACCCACCCACCAACCAGCTGACTAACCCACCAACCAGCCAACCAACCCATTAACCTATCGACCAACCAACTAGTCAACCAACCCACCCACCTACCAACCACCCAACCAACCCACCAACCAGCTGATTAACACACCAACCAGCCAATTAGCACATCAATCAGCCGACTAACCCACCAACCTGACGAATCAACCAACCAGTTGACCAACCCACTGACCAGGCGAGCAACCTACCAACCAGGTGACCAACAAACCAACCTTTCAACCAGCCAGTTGACCAACCAGCCGACCAACCCACCATACATCCGACCAACCCACAAACCAGCCAACCAACCCACCAACCAGTCGACTAACCCACCCACCAAACAGCAGACGAACCCACCAACCCACCCATTAACCTATTGACCAACCTACCAGCTGACCAACCCACCAACCGCCCGACCAACCAACAAACCAGCCATCCAACCCACCAACCAGCCAACCAACCCACCAACCTGTTGACCAATCAAACAACCAGTTGACCAACCCACCAACCAGCCGACCAACCCACCAACCAGTCATCCAACCCACCAACCAGCCGACCAACACACCAACTAGACAACCAACTCACCAACCAGCCAACCAACCCACCAACTAGGCGACCAACCCACCAACCTGTTGACCAATCAACCAACCAGTTGACCAATCAACCAACCAGTTGACCAACCCACCCACCCACCAACCAGCCAGCCAACCCACCAACCAGTCATCCAACCCACCAACCAGCCGACCAACCCACCAACCAGTCATCCAACCCACCAACCAGCCGACCAACCCACCAATTAGGCAACCAGCTCATCAACCAGACGACCAACCCACCAACCAGCCGACTCTGTCTTCTTCAGGCTCTATATCATCAGGTCTGTAGACTGAGGACTTGGGAAAAGCCTACAGGTCAATAAAACCTGCTACCATAGCCACTCTGGTCAGCTCTTGTATCTTATTAAAGCAGGTTCTATTGTGTAGGAGCAGACGGCAGTAGACGGGTCGATGCTAGCCCCACCAGACGCATAGCATTACCACAGTTGGAGTAGGGAGGGGAGCGAGATGGAGCGGAGGTCAAGGTATTCACTTCATCCGACAGGGAAGGCAGGGAAACTAAAGAACAGTGGGAAGGAAAGGTGGACTGGAGGTGGAACTGAGATGACATTATCAGCCCAGGGGGGTTGGGGATTTCACTTCGGAACAGAAGAGAAACTTCTCTTGGTATCTTTTGTATCAATTCACATACAGATAAACACAGTGTATAAGCAGATGAATGTCTGTGCAGACGTACCCTTATACAGTACACACATGCACACACGCACACACAAACACACACACACAGAGCCTACCTTCTCATAGAAGCGTAGCTCGTAGTCCAAGATGATTCCGTTGGGCTGTTCGGGCTGTGGCCATGACAACGTGAAGCTCTTCATGGTGGAGCTCACCTGGTGCATGATGGGTACGATCGAGGGGGCTGCAAACAGGAAACAGGAAACAGGAAGAGAAACAGGAAGTTTAACAACCACTCTGTATGGAAAACCAAAATGGCTTCTCTGTGCCTTGTAACAGCCTGAACGATGCAAGAAAGTGGCAATGAAAGTTACACAAAGTTAACACTGTAACACAGAAAAAATTATCAGACAAAAGTCAAGCCGTTAAGAATCTGCAGTCAGACCTATCATGGGGCAGCAAGCACATCTTTAAAAACATCCTAACTTTTCAAGGTCCCCATTTTTAAAAACATCCTAACTTTTCAAGGTTCATTCCCTTTTGCTCTTGTGTGGATCTCCGCCTCCTCTATTATCCTTCCTTGTTCCTGTCTTACAGTAAGGAAAAATCTACATTGGGTCTGAATAAAATCATTACCTAATGCAGCACAAAGACATGGTACCATATCCAAGTGTTAAATGCTTCCTTTTCTTGACAATGCAACAAAAAGATCTTTGTGTGGATCTCTGCCTCCGATACAGTAAGGTAAAAATCTACATTGGGTCTGAATAAAATCATTACCTAATGCAGCACAAAGACCTGGACCATATTAAGTGTTAAATTATTTTCTTGATAAGAAACTGCCCTTTGGAATAAAACTCCATCCCATCTCTTTTAATGGTTTCGACCTGGGTGCACAGTGTGGGCCTATTCTCTTATGCTCTCTCTCTCTCTCTCTGCTCTCTCTCCCATTCAGACACAGCACACCTGAGTGCACACATATGGGCTCTGAATTAACCCACTGCCCCAGCAATTTCCCCTTCATTCCCTTGCTTTTGTCCTCCGTGCTATCATCTCTATTATCCTTCCTTGTTCCTGTCTTACTGGGCTAGCAGAGGAAGGGGTGGTTGGGTTGGAGACTGTGAGTGGCGAAGACAAGCGTTTAGTGTCAACTTTTATTAGTCGTATGTACAAGGATATACATGGTAGACACCATCCAACGAAATGCTTCCTTCAAGGTTACCCCTTGACAATGCAACAAAAAGATAAGAATACCAAAATAAAGTAAATGGCTCAGTACAAAATATATGTCTTTTTTAACATAAGTATAATACAGGAAGGCAAACACGTAAACACTTTCTCTGATACATTGGACTATACATGTACTGTATTGTCACTATACATTTACTGTATTGTCACTATACATTTACTGTATTGTCACTATACATGTACTGTATTGTCACTATACATTTACTGTATTGTCACTATACATTTACTGTATTGTCACTATACATGTACTGTATTGTCACTATACATGTCACTATACATACTGTGTCACTATACATTTAATATTGTCACTATACATTTACTGTATTGTCACTATGTAGTCAATGTATACTGTATTGTCACAATGTATCACTATACATTTACTGTAAAGAGTTTAAATTGTGCTATACATGTAGTACTTATTTTGTCACTCATTTAATGTAATAGTAAGTATATTTTGACAGTAATAGTAAATTGCAGTAAATTGTGATGTGAGTGTAGCAGCAATTGTGAGTGCAGCAAATGTTCTTGTATTTGTTTGTAAGTGTCTATTTTTAATAAACCTTGTTTTATTAATACGTATTAAGTCTGGTAAGACTTTTGCCATTCTGTTGCTTATGAGTTTTGCTATTATTTTATTGCCTCAACTTATTCCACTTCTGGGACTGTGATCTGCAGGGGACTGATTTCCCTGGTTCTAATACAACTGACATAACTGTTTGATACATGGAACTTGGAAGCACATCTGTATTGTCATTAGAGTAAAAAGGGAGCTACTTTGACCCAGAATATACTAAAAATGCTATGGGAAAGCCGTCCATCCCTGGTGCTTTTCACCGCGCAATATTTATTTTGGGGTCATTTCCATTTTGGTGATTGTTTTCTATCTGCCTACAGTTGCTTCATGGTAATTGAGTCTAAGAAAGCTGTAGGGTCAGACCAACTGTTATTTCATTCTGATTTATATACATTTTCATGTATTTTTTGTTATGAATAGCATTGTTGTTTCTTATTAAAGCATTTGTATCCTAATCGTTTAAAATTGTATTCGTTATGTGGGAGCTGCAAGGTGTGTACCAGGTTTATTTGCCATTAAATAGTATGCTTTATTTGAGTTGAACCTGTAGGTGTTGACTCTCTTCAAAAGTAAAATAACATATTACAGACATTTCTTTTCCATGTAAATATTTTTTTATGGGCTTTTTTAAAGAAAGTGTTTAATTGTCATTTCTAACTCAGATTGAGTTTTTACCTAGTATGAGATTATTATTCCCCTAATGCACACTTTAAAGGCATCCCAAATTATATTGGGGGTTTGCTTTTCTCTGTGCTCTATGTCTACATTTGTAACGGAAAAGGTCTTTATTTTTTTCACTTACGTATTTCATATACATCGGGTCTCCATATTCTATCACTAAGTATATTTTCTGTTGATGTCATTTAGTTCCCGAGTGGCGCAGCTGCCTAAGGCACTGCATCTCAGTGCAAGAGGTGCCACTACAATCCCTGGTTTGGCTCCAGGCTTTATCACATCTGGCTATGATTGGGAGTCCCATAGGGTGGCGCACAATTTGCCCAGAGTCATCCGGGTTTGACCAGGGTAGGCCGTCATTGTAAATAAGAATGTGTTCTTTAACTAACTTTCCTAGTTAAATAAAAATAAAATGCATGATACAGGAGAATGCCGTTAGTATATACTGTAGTTGAGTGCATTTTTGGATCTCTGTGTGGAAGGCTGAGAGATGGAGGCTCATTATTCTGACCCCAAAACATACTGACAGAGCGCCAGATACAGTATGTCTATACACACTCTATTTTGTGGAAATAAACCCCTCCATCACCTCATTCTACCACACTACTATACACACACCCTGTGCCCCCCCCCCCCCCCCCCCACACACACACACACTTTTCGTAAACACACCAAACTTTATTCACACTCCAGCTCCCAAAATCCCCAAATAACCCCCAGCCAATCAACTCAACCCCCCTCCACTCCACCTGCCTCCCTCTCTCGGTTTCAGCCCCCGCACTCTCATCCTACCCTGTCTCACCTTGGTATAGCTCAGCCTCTCCTATCTGGCTGCCACACGCTCCAGTGCCCAGAGCTCTGCTGGGCCGCGTTATCAATTACCGGCCCTGGGCACAGCACAGCACAGCACACAGTGTTACTGACAGCCCCAGTAGGCCCCAACGCTGCTGTTGTCTTCCATGCACTCGGAGCCTCGGAAGGGGGTAGCGGAAGGGAGTGTGTATTCTAGAACCAGACCCCAGTCTAACAGACTGAGTGTGCATCCCAAATGGAACCATATTGTCTACAAAGTGCACTACTTTTGACCACAGCCCATTGCGCTCTGTTGTGCAAGGGAAAGGTGTGCCATTTGGGACAGAAACTAAGACCCAGACTCATGTATTTAAGCAGACAGACACAGTTTGGCCAATTATAGTAAGACAAGGCAGATATTTGAAATTATACATGGTTTTAGCATGTCTCACTGATTGGATGAGTGAGGGTGTGTGCCCATGGTTGTGCTGCTGCGTTAAACATTTCCATTTAAAAATCTCCACACACAAAGAAGTACAATATACTGTACCCCCTGTCTAAAAGTCACAATTCAATTATCGTAGCACTTCTGCAACTCATGGATAAAAAGTTTGCCTAGTCCTCATCTTGAAGGCCTATGTGTGTTAGTGCCCTGTTTGTAATGAGCCTGTTTTTGTAACAGGACTGTCAGTACCTGGCTGCAAGTCAAGGGTCAAGCCTGCTGAAGTCAAAACGCGTCCCCATCGTTACCAGGGGACACCAGCGATGACAGTGATTGGTGGCTGTCCCATGCACTTCTCTCCTCCCCCATCCTGCATCCCTCCCCTTCCCTTGTTCCTCTGGTCTACTTTTATCTGGCCCAACTGGCTGCCCCCAGATTTGAATGCAACACTCGGCTTAACATTAATCAAAGTCAACCCTCCCAGTGACCCTAGCGAGAGAGAGAGAGAGAGAGAGAGAGAGAGAGAGAGAGAGAGAGAGAGAGAGAGAGAGAGAGAGAGAGAGAGAGAGAGAGAGCAGTGGGGGGGGGGGGGGGTTATCTGCAGACTGCTACTCTAACACAAGGCCATCACATTACACATCTACGACTCTTTAACTCCACACAACAGCACAAGGCCATCACATTACCCATCTACGACTCTTTAACTCCACACAACAGCACAAGGCCATCACATTACACATCTACGACTCTTTAACTCCACACAACAGCACAAGGCCATCACATTACACATCTACGACTCTTTAACTCCACACAACAGCACAAGGCCATCACATTACACATCTACGACTCTTTAACTCCACACAACAGCACAAGGCCATCACATTACACATCTACGACTCTTTAACTCCACACAACAGCACAAGGCCATCACATTACACATCTACGACTCTTTAACTCCACACAACAGCACAAGGCCATCACATTACACATCTACGACTCTTTAACTCCACACAACAGCACAAGGCCATCACATTACACATCTACGACTCTTTAACTCCACACAACAGCACAAGGCCATCACATTACACATCTACGACTCTTTAACTCCATACAACAGCACAAGGCCATCACATTACACATCTACGACTCTTTAACTCCATACAACAGCACAAGGCCATCACATTACACATCTACGACTCTTTAACTCCACACAACAGCACAGGGCCATCACATTACACATCTACGACTCTTTAACTCCACACAACAGCACAGGGCCATCACATTACACATCTACGACTCTTTAACTCCACACAACAGCACAGGGCCATCACATTACACATCTACGACTCTTTAACTCCACACAACAGTACAGGGCCATCACATCAGTGGAGGCTCCTCAGAGGAGCCATGGTGGCAAAGTAAAAAGTAAATACAATATAGCAATTATTATTATTGTGCAAAGTAGAAATAATGGTGTGCAAAGGAGCAAAATAAATAAATATAGTACATAAGGAAAATATAAATACACAAGGAGAAACTCCAGGCCCCACCAGTCTGGGACCTATGGTGCCACCACTCTGGGACCTATGGTGCCACCACTCTGGGACCTATGGTGCCACCAGTCTGGGACCTATGGTGCCACCACTCTGGCTGGGACCTATGGTGCCACCACTCTGGGACCTATGGTGCCACCACTCTGGGACCTATGGTGCCACCACTCTGGGACCTATGGTGCCACCACTCTGGGACCTATGGTGCCACCACTCTGGGACCTATGGTGCCACCACTCTGGGACCTATGGTGCCACCACTCTGGGACCTATGGTGCCACCACTCTGGGACCTATGGTGCCACTAGTCTGGGACCTATGGTGCCACCACTCTGGGACCTATGGCGCCACCACTCTGGGACCTATGGTGCCACTAGTCTGGGACCTATGGTGCCACCACTCTGGGACCTATGGTGCCACCACTCTGGGACCTATGGTGCCACCACTCTGGGACCTATGGTGCCACCACTCTGGGACCTATGGTGCCACTAGTCTGGGACCTATGGTGCCACCAGTCTGGGACTTATGGTGCCACCAGTCTGCTTGCAGTTGTCCGTTGTCGTCATGTATGTGAATGATCAGGGCTTTATTCAGGAATGTTTCTTGGGCTACTTTGATGTGTCATGTGTCAAGTGGGCCTGATGCGCTGTCTGAGTTTAACTTCATGGACAAACTTGTTGTTCAAACCTACAATGGCGCAGCTGTAATGGAATGTATCTGCTATTTGTATTAACAGCCCCCTCCTGTTCCCTGATTAAGAGGTGATGACTACTCCACTCCACAGGCATTGTCAACTCTCTCCTGACATGAACTGAAGCCACGTCTCATGTGCCTGCTCATCCACTGGCACATTGAATGTTTCCTCTCCAAGCACTGTGAGCACCCGTATCAATTTTCACTCATTACTGTATGTAAAATCAATCACATAAACAATCACATTATTACACATCAATGATTTTACTCCTTGCTTGGACTAACTCATTCTTAGCTCTTTTGTCTGACTGTGTAGTGTGTTGTTGTTTCTTTTCTTCCCAGTCTATTCCTGTCCTGCACTGAAGTCAAGCCTCTGAACACCTCAACGCATGCCTCATTTCAATCACTGCTGTGATCCCTTCCCAACACTGTCTAAGTAGCCCTCTCATTCCCATTCTCAATAATATTGTAGTATAAATGTCTTTAGTAAATGCTTTAGGTTAAAATAATTAGTCCCATTCTCCCTTTGCATCAACTCCCTCATTTAGATCTTCCCAGCATAAGCGTAATACATTTCACATTCCACAATCCACATTCCACAGGGCATCTATCCCTCAATTCCCAGCTGGATGTTCCCGAAATGCTTGACTAATTCCCAGTTCAACGATTGGTCGGAAACGTCCCGGTAATTGGTCAGCTGACCAGTGGTCCAAGGCCCATTCCCTCATAGAACAGTCTAATTGTGGTTTTCTCCTTAAAGACACAGCACCACCACACCATAGTCATCTAATAGGGGCTTCTGTTCAATTCAGATGAGGGGTAACATGCTCTCACCGTCTCTCTCTCTCTCTCTCTCTCTCAGAAGGACTGTCCAGTCGTGACTACATGGTAATGGGCCTCACAGATCACAGGGAAGCTTCAGTTCTCCAGTGTTCTGTGCTGTCCTGTTCTGTTCTGCACTGTTCTGTTCTGTTCTACACTGCTCTGTTCTGTTCCTTTCTGTGCCATATTCTGTGCTGCATTTCCAAGAGTTTCTGTCAGGGAACCAATTAACCATTTTTCAAATCCCTCCAGTGATGCCAGTAGCGCCACCACTCTTGAATTGTAGACGTAAAACAGGCATTATTGCCGCGTTCTTGATTGTGTCATGTCCTGGATGCTCTAGAGTTGCCTGGAACATGGAATTATCTTTGATAGCCCGAGGAGAGATTTAGTGGCAAAGACTGTAATGAAAATAATTAAGGAAGACAAGCTTGTCTTTTGGTTTACAAAATTCATTTTTCTCTGTTGTACTTCAGACACTAGATAAAGACATCTTGAGGTTTAAGGAGCTCAGTAGCATTCAGAGCCATTCTCCTTCGATCGCCTCCAGCTAGCTGCCAGTTTCTGGGTTCAAGGGACAAGTTACAACATTTATGAGAAACTGGCATCAAATGAAACAAAATGGCACCTTCAGCCAGCCCTGGAGAGGAGTAGAGGATGATGAAATGGTTTGACATGAAGCTTTTCTATGCTCTCTTATAGTCAGTCAGTGCTGTGCATTGAGGCAGTGAGAAAAAGCAACAGCCCATGTAGATTTTTGTAGAAATTTGTAGAAATTTGTCAACTCTATGATACTCAAATGATTTCTTGACTGTCTGTCTGACTGACTGACTGACTGAATGGATGAACTAAGCAATGGTCAAACAAAAGGAACGAGAAAATGAACAAGCGATTCAATAAATACAAGAGAGTCTTATAGAGCGCACAACTAAACTGGCTGTGTAGAAAGAAGGTGTAAATAACCTGGGCTGTGTAGAAAGAAGGTGTCAATAAACTGAGCTGTGTGTGCGTGTGTCCAGCACAGGGTAGGGCAGGCTGTGAATGAACTCCTAAATATTGGTCTTTTCTCCCATGTAGCCTGCACCTTGTCAACTATGGCTGTGTGTCTTCATGTGTTCTTAGTCTAAAACAACCCGTGTACACCAACACCAACACATGGAAAGACTTAGTGCACTCAAAGCACGTAAACACAAAACATAATGAGTAGGGATCCAAATGGGCCTTGGCGTGGTTCCCCTCACATCCCTCTGGTTTAAGTTAGGTCAGAGGCTCACATCTCTTTGATATATTTTGGATGTTTAGATTTGGATCTGACTGCATCTGGGAGGACTGTATAGAATCCCTCTGAGCCGCAGTCTGTTTTGGTGAACTTGCTGGGGTTTTCTGGTTTCCACATGCCCATGAAGGCTGCAGGATGGAAGAGATGTTTGCATTTCTGTGGGAATTTTGGGACTACTTCTAAAATGAGTTTCTCTGGACTGGGAGGAGGACCTGGCGGGGTGGTGCCAGAATAACAACCTGTCCCTCAACGTAACCAAGACTAAGGAGATGATTGTGGATTACAGAAAAAGAGAACCGAGCACGCCCCCATTCTCATTGACTGGGCTGTAATGGAGCAGGTTGAAAGCTTGGTGTCCATATCACTGACAAACTAGAATGGTCCAAACACACCAAGACAGTCGTGAAAAGGGCACGACAAAGCCTATTCCCCCTCAGGAAACAAAAAAGATTTGGCATGGGTCCTGAGATCCTCAAAAGGTTCTACATCTGCAACATCGAGAACATCCTGACTGGTTGCATCACTGCCTGGTATGGCAATTGCTTGGCCTCCAACTGCAAGGCACTAGAGAGGGTAGTGCGTACGTTCCAGTACATCTCTGGGGCAAAGCTGCCTACCATCCAGGACCAGGCGGTGTCAGAGGAAGGCCCAGAAATTGTCAAAGACCCCAGCCACCCCAGTCATAGACTGTTCTCTCTCTACTACCGCATGGCAAGCGGTACCGGAGTGCAAAGTATAGGACAAAAAGGCTTCTCAACAGTTTTTACCCCCAAGCCATAAGACTCCTGAACAGGTAATCAAATGGCTACCCGGACTATCTGCATTGTGTGTGTGTGTGTGTGTGTCCAACCCCTCTTTTATGCTGCTGCTACACTCTGTTTATAATATATGCATAGTCACTTTAACTATACATTCATGTACATACTACCTCAATTGGCCTGACCAACCAGTGCTCCCGCACATTGGCTAACCGGGCTATCTGCGTTGTGTCATTGGCTAACCGGGCTATCTGCGTTGTGTCATTGGCTAACCGGGCTATCTGTGTTGTGTCATTGGCTAACCAGGCTATCTGCGTTGTGTCATTGGCTAACCAGGCTATCTGCATTGTTATTTCTTTACCTACCTTTTGTTCACCTAATACCTTTTTTTGCACTATTGGTTAGAGCCTGTAAGTAAGCATTTAACTGTAAGGTCTACACCTGTTGTATTCGGCGCATGTGACAAATAAACTTTGATTTGAGGAGGAGTGTTTAGATACAGAGGGTTTGGCAGTTGGCACGCAATCTAGGGTACAATGTTGTGCCAGTCAGGAGACAAAGATGAAGGCTGAGGGAAGCAGTAAAAGAGGGAAGAAAAGTCCCTCTCTGAGTGATGTCATTCAGCTGCTCATATGGGTTAAGTGTCTTGGATGTAGGGATGGAGGGGAGGAGGGATGGAGGGAGAGACGGATGCTGTTGAGGACATTGTGTAAATCAGAGAACATTTCCAAAGTTTTCTGGAGTTTTTTTTACATTACCCATTCCTCCGGTCCTCGACTGAAATGACCCTTGTACGCATTAACCTTAATAAAGTAGATATTTAACATTTACCGCGCAACACTTAGGTCTGTACACTGTGTGCTCCTAAGTAAATTAAAGCATAATGTTCCTGAAAAAACATAACATGGGAGATGACTAAACCTGGGCTGTGTAGAGAGAAGGTGTAAATAACTTGAGCTGTGTAGAGAGAAGGTGTATATAACCTGTGCTGTGTAGAGAGAAGGTGTAAATAACCTGAGCTGTGTAGAAAGAAGGTGTAAATAACCTGAGCTGTGTAGAGAGAAGGTGTAAATAACCTGAGCTGTGTAGAGAGAAGGTGTAAATAACCTGTGCTGTGTAGAGAGAAGGTGTAAATAACCTGAGCTGTGTAGAGAGAAGGTGTAAATAACCCGAGCTGTGTAGAAAGAAGGTGTAAATAACCTGAGCTGTGTAGAGAGAAGGTGTAAATAACCTGAGCTGTGTAGAGAGAAGGTGTAAATAACCTGAGCTGTGTAGAGAGGTGTAAATAACCTGAGCTGTGTAGAGAGAAGGTGTAAATAACCTGAGCTGTGTAGAGAGAAGGTGTAAATAACCTGAGCTGTGTAGAGAGAAGGTGTAAATAATCTGAGCTGTGTAGAGAGAAGGTGTAAATAATCTGAGCTGTGTGTGTGCGTGTGTCCAGCACAGGGCAGGGCAGGCTGTGAATGAGCCCCTAAATCTTGATATTGATCAGGCCTTTATCACACACACACACACACACACACACACACACACACACACACACACACACACACACACACACACACACACACACACACACACACACACACACACACACACACACACACACACACACACACACACACACACACACACACACACACACACACACACACACACAGAGGTATCTAGGACAGTTTAATGGCCTCATTAATGGCCTCTGCACTGATCCACACTGCACCTCTCTGCACCACATTGCCACTGACTGCCCCTCCTCTACCGGTCTCTCCCCCTCTATCTTCATTCCGTCTATCTCTCTCTCTTTCATTCTCTCTTTTACACATCTCTCCTCTCACGCTCTAACACGCTGTATCAATGTCACATTCTGACCTTAGTTCCTTTGTTATGCCTTTGTTTTAGTTTGGTCAGGGCGTGAGTTGGATTGGGTAGTCTATGTTCTTTTTTCTTTGTTGTGGTTTCGTGTTTGGCCTGGTATGGTTCTCAATCAGAGGCAGGTTGAGGTGTCGTTCGTTGTCTCTAATTGAGAATCATACTTAGGTAGCCTTTTCCCACCTGTGTTTTGTGGCTGATCATTTCCTGTTTAGTGTTCTTTCCATTCACCTTACGGGACTGTTCGTTTGTCGAACACTTACCACGCTGCGCTTTGGTCCTCACATTCTTCCACCACAGACGACCGTTACAATCAATCTCTCATCTTCTCCCCTATTTCTCCATCAATCCTACATTCTTCCATCTAAAATACAATGAACCTTTTAAGGATCTGCCCCTTTTTTCCAATTTTCGTCTAAAATGACATACGCAAATCTAGCTGCCTGTAGCTGAGGCCCTGAAGCAAGGATAAGTATATTCTTGGTACCATTAGAATGCAAACACTTTGAAGTTTGTGGAAATGTGAAAGGAATGTAGGAGAATAAAAAACAATAGATCTGGTAAAAGATAAAACCAAGAAAAAACCAACCGTTCTTTTGTATTTTTTTGTACCATCATCTTTGCAAGAGAAAGGCAAGAGAGGCGGCCTCCCTGGTGGTGCAGTGGTTAAGGGCGCTGTACTGCAGCGCCAGCTGTGCCATCAGAGTCCCTGGGTTCGCGCCCAGGCTCTGTCGTAACCGGCCGCGACCGGAAGGTCCGTGGGGCGACGCACGGGTTAGGGAGGGCTTGGTCGGTAGGGGTGTCCTTGTCTCATCGTGCACCAGCGACTCCTGTGGCGGGCTGGGCGCAGTGTGCGCTAGCCAAGGTGACCAGGTGCACGGTGTTTCCTCCGGCGCATTGGTGCGGCTGGCTTCCGGGTTGGATGCGCACTGTGTTAAGAAGCCGTGCGGCTTGGTTGGGTTGTGTATCGGAGGACGCATGACTTTCAACCTTCGTCTCTCCCGAGCCCGTACGGGAGTTGTAGCAATGAGACAAGATAGTAGCTACTACAACAATTGGATACCATGAAATTGGGGAGAAAAAGGGGTAAAATAAAAAAATAAAAAAAAAAAGGCAAGAGTAAGGCCATAATGTATTATTCCAGCCCAGGTGCAATTAAGAGTGTATGTGCAAATTTTTAGACTAATCCAATCAACCATTGCATTTCCGTTCAAAATGTTGATTCCAAACTGCCCAAATGTGCCTATTTTGTTTATTAATACATTTTCATGTTCAAAATTGTGCACTCTTCTCAAAAAATAGCATGGTATTATTTCACTGTAATAGCTACTGTAAATTGGACAGTGCAGTTAGATTAACAAGAATCTAAGCTTTCTGCCAATATCAGATATGTCTATGTCCTGGGAAATGTTCTTGTTACTTACAACCTCATGCTAATCGCATTAGCCTACGTTAGCTCAACCGTCCCGTGGATGGAACACCGATTGCAAACATGTTTGTGTCCTTTTGAACTGTTTGGGAGTTCAGTCCAGTCTGCACAAGTAAGTGTGGCTAAGAAAAACTTTTCACTCTTTCACTGCCCTCCTCACAAAATGTTCTCCCCAAATGATCCTTCGATCCTTCCTTCTGTCTCCTCCAAGACAGCCAATAACCATGTCCAGCGCATTGGTCTAGCCTCCTGCCTGCATATGAAAACCCTCCTGTCGGAAGCAGCAGCACCACAAAGAGTCTCCTAGGGCTGGGCATGGGCAGACCCGATTACAGCCAGTCACCTCTTCTTCCCTACATCTATCTGTCAAGTAGGGCATATTTCTCCTGTCAAATTGGACAATCAGAAGCCATTATGCCACCCTGATAATCAGAGCAATTTATTTGCCTTTCTCATTTCCCTGTCTCATTTCACTGTCAGCCATGATGACTCAAAGAGAGAGAGAGAGAGAGAGAGAGAGAGAGAGAGAGAGAGAGAGAGAGAGAGAGAGAGAGAGAGAGAGAGAGAGAGAGAGAGAGAGAGAGAGAGAGACCGCACCCTTCTCCACTCTCTTTCGCGTACCTGTGAGAAAGTGTGTACTTAGTCATTATTTTCTTGGAGGTTGTTGTAATCAAATGTTGCAAGGGCGCAACTTTTACTGGGAATGGTGGGAACACGTTCACCCAGTTTCATAATTGGAATGTGATACAAAACGAGGCAACGGTGTGCTTTAGGACCATGGGGACGCCTCCGAGCAGTCAGGTAGGCTGTCTGTAGTGTATCCGCCAAGATAAAAACAACAGTATATGTCCCCCCCACATCTAAAACTAAAGTTGCGCCTCTGAAATGTTGTAATCAAACATTGGAAAAATGTACAATGATTTAGGTGTATTTATCGAAAGAAGATTTTTTAGGAGCTATTCACTTAAGCTCATCAAAATGCTTTAGCTTATGCACAAACTGGAGTGTTCACAACTTCAACTTTTACTTTTCCATAGCGCCAAAGCTCTGCTATCAACCATGCAGTTTGTAGAGTAGTAAGTACCAGAAGTTGTTCAATATGTTTAACACAGAAAAGTCCCAGAAAAGTTACAGTACACACTCAAAACTGTAATATGGCACAGACCAACAAAATGACCACTCGAAAATAGCATATCTGTAATACACCACTACACTCCATGTTATGGACAGACTGAGGTCCCTCTCATACTAGTAAACACAGTTAAATGTAATGCGTCTCATTTACATTTTCCACTTGGTCAATAGTTTGTGCTCGAGGTCCCTTGATAAGTGCCACTATGTACATGATGGAACACCACGGGAGCATGAAGAACACTGTAGGAAAAGGACCGGGCAGACAAAATATCCCAAAGCTGTCATTTCCAGTGGCTGAATTCATATTCCGTCACCAGAGAGAGATCGAGGGAGGGAGGGAGGGAGGGAGGGAGGGGGGAGGGAGGGAGGGAGGGAGGGAGGGAGGGGGAGGGAGGGAGGGAGGGAGGGGGGGAGGGAGGGAGGGAGGGAGGGAGGGAGGGAGGGAGGGAGGGAGGGAGGGAGGGGGAAGGGAGGGAGGGGGAGGGAGGGAGGGAGGGAGGGAGGGGGGAGGGAGGGAGGGAGGGAGGGAGGGAGGGGGAGGGAGGGAGGGAGGGAGGGAGGGAGGGAGGGAGGGAGGGAGGGGAGGGAGGGAGGGAGGAAAGAAAAAAAGAAAGCAAGGGAGTTGGAGAGAGACAGAGTCTTCGGATGTGAGAAAAAAAGAGAGAGACAGAGAGAGAGAGAGTGATGAGGAGGCGGCCGTCCAACTCTCTGGCTTGGTTCAGGCTACCCTAATCGTGGGCTAATGTCTTTGACAGAGGAGATGTCTGCATGGTCATTATGTAGTACTAAACACGACCCCTTCTTGTCTCCCTGCCTGTTCTGTAAGAGCTACAGCACTGTTGCCAAGACGCAGCGAATAGCAGAGAATCTGGCCTGGGTCTGTATTCACAAAGGATCTAAGAAATGAAGTGCTGATTTCGGTTTTGCTTTTAAATCATAATGAGTAAGAGGAGGGACCTGATCCTAGATCACACTCCTGAGATGATTTGTGAATACTGGCCCTGTTCAGCCCTATAAAAACAAACCTCAACAGGTATTTCACCCAGGATACGTTATGTTTCAAGGTTTTTGCCATTATTGCTGCTTGCCGAAAACAAAGCGTCATTAAAAACAGAAAACTGCAAAAAGCAAAAACCTCTGACAAGCCATGCCGCTGCTTCAATGCTGTCGCAACCTTCAGAAGATTGAGCAGAAAAGACGTTATATAAAAAACATGTGCTTTTTGTCAGTCAGATTGATTTACTTTAGGGCTTGCTACCAATGCTTAAATGCCCAATGCAGTCCACACTATATCGATGGAATAATACTATTAATAAAAGTACAATAAAATATACAAAATATAAAAAGAAATAAAGGAATAATACTGTGAAATTGTGAGAATTATGATAATCCCCTTTTAGTTGTTTGAAAAGACCACATGAATTTTCAGCCTGTTAACTTAGTTAACAGACCAATAAGAAAGAGAGTTCCAAACCTCTGCCATAAACAGATAGTATTCAGTTTTACCCTCCGCACTCAGACAGTCACAACTAAATTATTGCATCAGATATTGCTCTTGCTTAGAAGCTATTTTTGTTTCTTTTTTGCCATTTTAATTTAGAGCAATCACAGTAAGGTACTTAACTGTTACCCAGAAATGATTTGATATTGAAATAAAAATGGCTGCATTAGGGCCTTTATTAAGAAGAAAGCATTTCTGGAATGTTCTCTTGTGGAACAGAGCAAAAGGCAAACCAGCATTTTCTCTTTTTTTCACGGGGTTTGATGTGTAAATAAAACTGGGGAACTACAAAGGGTGCAGAAATAGGGCAGAGGGATGGATATGATGGTCTCGCCACAGATCCTAGTATGCCATGTCTTCGGTTTAGAGTTTTAACTTCACCATATTCCAAAGGGGGAAATCCCCCAACCCCCAACACACTCAATTATCAAGCAGGCCACTGCCTTGATACGAGAAAAGAGGGTAATGAAACCAAAGAAGAGAGACCGTTTCAATATTTCACTTTGTGAGTTCTCGTATAGTTGGAATAAGCTGCCCCCATCACTTCAATCCTTAAAGTCATTATTCACAGTACAGCTCAATGACATCTCTCCAGCACAGATTGTGATAGGAGAAGCAAAGGGCCAGGAGTCAAAAATACAGAGGTTATGCTGTGTTAACTAGTGCTGAGCAATGTGGAATAAGATATGAAAACCATATAGGAGACACAGGTACAGCAGAAAACACCAACAATGTATACAGATGATGAAAATGTTCCTGCTGCATCATCGTCATCTTCCCTATCCCCTCCACATGCATACACACACTCCCCTAACCCTAACTCTCACACCCACACTATTCTCTTACCAGCCTGGTTGGTGGTGATGTCTATAGACACATGCTGGGCAGGGTAGGGGCTCTTGTTGGTGACCCCATTTACAGCCTGTATCTCGAAGCTGTACAGCGTGTGAGCCCACAGGTTACTGATGAACACCCTGGTCTCTGTCAGGCCAAGCTGCCGAGGCACAAACTCCACGTTGTCATCACACTGCGAGCAGGTACGGCGGTCCGCACGACACTTCTTACACACGATGTTGTAGACCACATCCTCACGACCGCCCGTCTCCCTGGGCGTGTGCCACTCCAGGATCACTGAAGTCTCGTTCACGACGGAGATCACGTTCCGCGGTCCCGAGGGAACGCCTACAAACAGACACAGAGAGGAACCTTTATTTAACCAGGTTATCTCATTGACATCTCACTGAATCTCTTGCCAACAGGCCTTGAGATTGACAAACACAATGAGAAGTTTGTCAGTATTCTATTCAACCATTATTTGACCAGTAGATCCCATTGAGATCTCAAAGAAACTCGTTTTCAAGAGAGACATGGCCAAGAGGGTAGCTTTCGAGTAAAGGTTACTAAAGGACATTACTCTAGTCTGTACGATATACAGTACTAGTCAAAGGTTTGGACATTCAAGGGTTTTTCTATATTTGTACTATTTTCTACATTGTAGAATAATAGTGAAGACATCTAAACGATGAAATAACACATATGGAATCATTTAGTAACCATAAAAGTGTTAAACAAATCAAATGTATTTTATACTTGAGATTCTTCAAGGTAGCGACCCTTTGCCTTGATGACAGCTTTGCATATTCTTGGCATTCTCTCAACCAGCTTCATGGGGTAGTCACCTTGAATGCATTTCAATTGACAGGTGATCCTTATTAATTTGTGGAATTTCTTACCTTCTTACCTTTCTTACCTTCTAAATTATTTGAGCCAATCAGTTGTGTTGTGACAAGGTAGGGGCGGTATACAGAAGATAGCCCTATTTGGGAAAAGACCAAGTCCATTGTTTCCTTCTTAATGCATTCAATTCGATCAGTTGTGTTGTGACAAGGTAGAGGTGGTATATAGAAGATATACCTATTTGGTAAAAGACCAAGTCCATATTATGGCAAGAACAGCTCAAATAAGTGAGGAGAAACAACAGTCCATCATTACTTTAAGACATGAAGGTCAGTCAACATGAAACATTTCAACAACTTGAACGTTTCTTCAAGTGCAGTCGCAAAAACTATCCAGCACTATGATGAAACTGGTTCCCAAGGGGAACAGGAAAGGGAAACCCAGAGTTATCTTTTGCTGCAGAGGATAAGTTAATTAAAGTTAGATGCACCTCAGATTACAGCCCAAATAAATGCTTCACAGAGTTCAGGTAACAGACACATCTCAACATCAACTGTTCAGAAGAGACTGCGTGAATCAGGCCTTCATCAATTTGCTACAAAGAAACCACTACTAAATAAGAAGAGGAGACTTGCTTGGGCCAAGATGGACATTAGACTGGTTGAAATCTGTCCTTTGGTCTGATGAGTCAAAATTTGAGATTTTTTGTTCCGACCAACGTGTCTTTGTGAGAGTAGGTTAACGGAGGATCTCCGCATGTGTGGTTCCCACCGTGACGCATGGAGGAGGAAGTGTGATGGTGGGGGTGCTTTGCCCGAGATCATCCCGAGAACATCATCCCCACAGTGAGGCATGATGGTGGCAGCATCATGCTGTGGGGATGTTTTTCATTGACAGGAACTGGGAAACTGGTCAGAATTAAAGGAATGATGGATGGCGCTAAATACAGGGACATTCTTGAGGGAAACCTGTTTCAGTCTTTCAGAGATTTGAGACTGGGACAGATGTTCACCTTCCGGCAGGACAATGACACTGAGCATACTGATAAAGCAACACTCGAGTGGTTTAAGGGGAAACATTTAAATGTCTTGGAATGGCCTAGTCAAAGCCCAGACCTCAATCCAAACTGAGAATCGGTGGTATGACTTACAGATGGCTGTACACCAGCAGAACCCATCCAACTTGAAGGAGCAGGAGCAGTTTTGCCTTGAGAAAATATTCCAGTGGCAAGATGTGCCAAGCTTATAGACACATACCCAAAGAGACTTGCCAAGCTTATAGACACATACCCCAAGAGACTTGCAGTTGTAGTTGCTGCAAAAGGTGGCTCTACAAAGTATTGATTTGGGGGGGTCAATAGTTATGCGTGTTCAAGTTTTCTATTTTTTTGTCTTATTTCTTGTGTGTTTCACAAAAATATTTAGCATCTTCAAAGTGGTAGGCATGTTGTGTAAATCAAACGATACACATTTTAATTCCAGGTTGTAAAGGCAACAAAATAGGAAAAATGCCAAAAGTGGTGAATACTTTCGAAAGCCACTGTTACACAGCATTCTGCAGTGATACGCCATCATATCTAGTTAGTGGGACTATCATTTGTTTTTCATCAGGACAATGACCCAAAACACACCTCCAGGCTGTGTAAGAGCTATTTAACCACGAAGGAGAGTGATGGGGTGCTGCATCAGATGACCTGGCCTCCACAATCACCGGACCTCAAACCAATTGAGATGGTTTGGGATGAGTTGGACCTCAGAGTGAAGGAAAAGCAGCCAACAAGTGCTCAGCATATGTGGGAACTCCTGTTGGAAAAGCATTCCAGGTGAAGATGGTCGAGAGAATGCCAAGAGTGTGCAAAGCTGTCATCAAGGAAAAGGGTGACTACTTTGAAGAATCTCAAATTTAAAATATATTTTGATTTGCTTAACACTATTTTGGTTACTACATGATTCCATTTGTGTTATTTCATAGTGTTGATGTCTTCACTATTACTCTACAATGCAAGAAATAGTCATGATAAAGAAAAACCCTCAAATGAGTAGGTGTGTCCTAACTGTTGACTGGTACTCTATCTGTATCTGATTTATAAAACTAACAAACAGAAGCAAGATGACACAAATCATGGAACTCTCGTAGGATATACAAGGCTATACCCTTTTTCACACTTCTGAGGAAGTACAGTTCCCGCTCAGCCCAGTCAAAACTGTTCGCTGCTCTGGCCCCCCCAATGGTGGAACAAACTCCCTCACGACGCCAGGACAGCGGAGTCAATCACCACCTTCCGGAGACACCTGAAACCCCACCTCTTTAAGGAATACCTAGGATAGGATAAGTAATCCTTCTCACCCCCCCCCCCCTTTAAGATTTAGATGCACTATTGTAAAGTGACTGTTCTACTGGATGTCATAAGGTGAATGCACCAATTTGTAAGTCGCTCTGGATAAGAGCGTCTGCTAAATGACTTAAATGTAATGTAAATGTGAGGCAAACAGAACCAGCCCAAGCCAAGCTCTATTTGGCTGGCCTGGTTACACATCCACCATAACTGCTGGAACCATGCTGGAGAGGGCAATGTGAAAGGAAAACATCAGAGCTAGCGCAGTACAGGTCAGCTCTATGGTGTGAATCAGGCACAAGTGTTTCAGACATGACTGAGTCTGACTTGCCAAGGAGAGGAAAACGGGGTATATTCCATAACAACCCAGAGGGCAGAAAAGGCTTGGATAAACTTTGATTAGTGGAACGTTTTTATCGGTCCGGCTCTGTTGATGGAAGCGTTTTCCCCACTTAAAGAATGTTCCTGGACATGCCAATGCTGAGCGAGCAGCTATTCTATATGCTAATTATAGTCCATAACTCCAGCGAATGGGGCTGTAAGGAGAGGGAGACTGCAGTACTATAGCTACTAGCTATACTTGAGGTATAAATCAATGTGAAGTCTATCTAGTTCTTTTCAATCAAATCAAAGTTTATTGTTTTGCATACGGTATTAGTGTTACAGCATTTTAAAAGGTGTGTGAACATGTACTGTCTGAACATATCCTGGTAAAAAAAAATAACGGATACAAGTGAAGGAAGCCATATAGGTGTATTAGGACACATCTCTTGAAGTTCCCATCTTAGGGGGGATGAGGTCAGACAGTTGAAAATAAAGGAAACAAGTGAAGGAAGCTGTATAAGCGTATTAGGACACAGCCCTTATGTTTCCCATGGTGGACGGGTGAGGGCAGGCAGTTGCTTCTGTCAACACAGCCACAATTAATCATTGTTTCTGCTAAGCCACGTGGGATAGCGCTGGGGTGCTGGGACAAAGCAGCAGAACACACAGAGGTGACGGATCGGCGGTGTTGCCACGGCGACCTCGGCTCAGAGCCATGGAGACGACTGTGGGGTCAGTGACAGGGAGGTCATGACCTCCACAGAGAGGACTGAGAGAGGAGAGAAAGAAAAAAGGAAGGAATACATCACCTCTCCAGATATCCGGCACCTTTACCCAAAGCCATATAATCAGGACTCCCAATGTGAGAACCAGACCAACAACACTGGTTTACAAGCACCATATTCATTAGAGCACTTGGGTGTCTGTACGAGAGTGAGGAAAAGAAAGACAAATAAAGAGAGAGACATACGGAGAGACATACAGAGAACCAGAGAGTGAGATAGCGAGACAAAGATAGAGAAAGACATAACATAGTGAGATGAGAGATGAGAGAGAGTAAAAATAGAGGAGTGTTTGTGTTTGCAGAAATAGGCCATAGGAGGAGAGAACAACTGGAATCCGATCACACACACAGAGAGCTCATACACTGTACTGTACCGTACACACATATACTCTATAATCATCACAGCACATACTGCCGTGAACACTGATCTGTATGATCATGTGGATGTGTCATTTCACCATCAGTGTACATAGTGCATGTGTGTGCTGCTAATAGAACACATACATATGACATGAAATCACACACACACAATCCAGGTGAAAGCTATCATCTCTTATAGATGTCACTTGTTAAATCCACTTCAATCCGTGTAGATGAAGGGGAGGAGACAGGTTAAAGAAGTATTTTTAAGCCTAGAGGCATTTGAGACATGGATTGTGTATGTGTGCCATTCAGAGGGTGAATGGGCAAGACAAAAGATTGAAGTGTCCTATGAACGGGGTATGGTAGTAGGTTTGTTTTAAGTTGATACACATCAGTTTGTTTTAAGAACTGCAATGCTGCTGGCTTTTTCACACTCAACAGTTTCCTGTGTGTATCAAGAATGGTTCACCACCCAAAGGACATCCAGCCAACTTAACACAACTTTGGGAAGCATTGAAGTCAACATGGGCCAGCATCCCTAGTAGAGTCCATGCCCCGGTGGATTGAGACTATTGTGAGGGTAAAATGGGGGGGGGGGCAACTAAATATTAGGAAGGTGTCCTTAATGTTTTACATATTTGCATATTTGTGTGCTGTCTGTTTTCAAGTAGTCATAAAACAAAACAAGATGCCTGTGAGAGGTGAGGTGTGAGCATCTCATCTCGGTTGCTAGATAAATAGATTCCCCTATGCAGTGAAGGATGGATAAATCCGATGTGGCTGCCACTTAACCGGTGATTTGCAGGCTATTACGGCTGCCTTTGGCTGTTTTCATTTGCCGTGAGATTTAATTTGTCGAGTGCATTACTTACCAAGCTCCTGGCCTGGCAATCATTTAGCCACACTAGTCAGCCTTGATTGTTACTTGCATGTCAGCCGCCACAATTAAGACGACTGCGTGATCATCGAGCATTTTGGTTACTGAGAGTAATGTGTTCGATAGGTTGGAGTGTTTGTGACAGTGGGGTGACAGTCTGTGTGGGCTGGGGTAGTGTGTGTAAAGTGTGTGTGTTTTTGTGCGCGCATGAGTATGTGCGGGTGCGTGTATGAGTTGGGTGTGTGCGTGTATGTATGCACTGTGTTCATGCCCAGTAGGGTCACTTTTAAATTCATCCCCACCATTGCCATCTAACTGATGAGCTATAGAGCATTCTGTGTAGCAGGTGGATCTAGACAGTAATGTCTATATCCCACCAGCATGGCAGAAAGGGAAACACATCTTGGTGGGGCCCCAAAGGGCCACAGCCCCTGTTTTTACTCCCTGGGATGCCTGCTGATATCAAGAGCAATTCACCCCCCCCCAAATAAACAGCGTGCCACATTGTTTACTCAGCCGGGCCCTTTAATCCAATCCCAGAGCTTCACTGGGCTTCCTTCACTGTGTTTGTTTTTACGATATGGAACAGCTCCTCTGGGACTCACTACAACTCCTTGTGTGGAGATCTGGAGCGCAGACTGACTGGGATTTTAGGAATAAAGAAAGAAAAGATGCCTTGTTTCAGAGGGGGAACTAAACCACTCAGAAATCTTCATTCTTCAAGTAGATATTTGTACATTTACGGTAGGGCTGTGACGGTAATTGTAACTGACAGCTATGGATAAAGACCATCGTAAAAAAAACTGCCAAAACTGTTTAAATAGGCCTACATTCCTTCTGGATTGTATTTATTTTCATGTAGATACACTTCACCCAATAGCCAGAATGTTCACTAATGATTAAAAGCAATTGTTTTGCTAACTTAGTCTGTCTATTAAACCTTCTACATCTCCTCCTCCTTCCAACTGACCTTTGATGCTGGAGCAGCTCATTGCTAGAAGAGGGGGTCTAGAGCGCTATAGGCTTTGGCTCTTCAGTAAAAAATAGTTTGATGTGTATTTTATACAATGCACATTTTCATTGCTTGCTAGTAAATAAATAAATCGGTCTTCTCCTAAAAAAGGCTAGATGTGTCTGACTATTAATTAATTATTCAACAGCAGTTGACAAGGTTGTTCTGGCTCTGAGTCCTATAATGCTCTAATGTTGTGTCAAATGAACAATGTGCCAATCTTCTCCAACTTGGCATGGTATAATTTGATACTGAATCTTTTCTTCATTTATAGACTAAACAATGCGGATCAGGCCTGGTCCTGGCCAATATGCTGCCCTAGACGAGACACCCCAAAACTGTACCATTAATCCCTGGTTATAATCATTTATGTTAATATATGTATTAAAAACTTCTTACATTTTTGAGAGTTTTTGTGAGAGTTTTTGTGTATTTTATACCATAATTTATACTCCATGTGAGCAATGAGTATGCGTCTGGTTTCTCTGTCCTGTCAATGTTGACGGAGCACGCCTGAGCACACATAGAAGTACCTGGCCTGCTTCTCGCAAATGTCAAATTTAGGAAAGTGAACAGCTGGGCTTCAGTCAAAGTTTTTTTTATTTTTTACATCCTTTCAAATTAGAATAGCTCCTCTCAATATTTTCAAAATCTTTTCAACACTCTCCCCCACGATAATCAGCCTCGCTGATAAATAGGCTATGGGCATTTGTTTCTATTTTAATGATTGTCAATTTTATCTTCATACTATAGCATAGTTCTCCCCTTCATCCTTTCACTATCAATTCATTATCTTTACTTTCAGGAAAGCCTAAGGTAGGCTTTGTTGATTGCTTCCTTTATATCTGTCTGTTCCTCAGTTTGATCCCTGTGTCAGCATTAATGTCATTTTGTTTCCCCTGTCCAGACGCTGTCTTTGTTTTGTTTCACGTCAGTTATTTATTAAATATTCACTCCCTATACTTGCTTCTCGTCTTCCAGTGTCTGTCCTTACAGAATAGTTTTTTAAATACGTTTTAACGAAAGGAGAAATATTAGCTGTTGTGTCTGATACGCTGGTGGCTCTGATTGATGGGTGCTTTTATGGGGGTTTGCGTGTGTGAGTTTGACTGATGCTCTCTTTAGACCTACTGTACAGTACCAGTCAAATGTTAGGACACACCTACCCATTCAAGGTTTTTTTCTTTATTTTCTACATTGTAGAATAAGTGTGAAGAAATCAAAACTATGAAATAACACATATGGAATCATGTAGTAACCAAACAGAGCCAGACTGATAAAAACAGTACACTAATCAAAGTTTATCCAAGCCTTTTCTGCCCTCTGGGTGGATATGGAATATGCCCAGTTTTCCTCTCCTTGGCAAGTCAGATTCAGTCATGTCTGAAACGCTACAGTACAAGTCAGAAGTTTGAGTAGGACAGACCTAATCATTCAAGGATTTTTCTTTATTTTTTACTATTTTCTAAATTGTAGAATAATAGTATGGACATTAACTATGAAATAAAAGTGTTAAACAAATAAAACTATATTTTATATTTGAGATTCTTCAAAGTAGCCAACCTTTGTCTTGATGACAGCTTTGCACACTCTTGGCATTCTCTCAACCAACTTCATGAGGAATGCTTTTCCAACAATCTTGATGGAGTTCCCACATATGTTGAGCACTTTTGGCTGCTTTTCCTTCACTGTGGTCTAACTCATTCCAAACCATCTCAATTGAGTTGAGTTCAGGTGATTGTGGAGGCCAGGTCATCTGATGCAGCACTCCATCACTCTCCTTCTTGGTCAAATAGCCCTTACATAGCCTGGAGGTTCCTTGAATTCTAAATAAATCACTGACAGTGTCACCATCACACCTCCTCCTCCATGCTTCATGATGGGAACCACACATGTGGAGATTCTCTGTTCACCTACTCTACGTCTCACAAAGACACAGAGGTTGGAACCAAAGGACATACTTCAACCCGTTTGTGCCATGGATCATCACTGGAGGCTTCTTGCGATGGATCATCACTGGAGGCTTTGTGCCATGGATCATCACTGGACTAGAGAGACACACAAGAGGCCTGGCTCTGGGAGCGGGCATAGGATACACTGGGCTGTGGAGGCGCCCTGGAGGTCTCGAGCATAGAGCCTGCACAACCCGTCCTGGCTGGATGGTGACTTTGGCCCGGCACGTGCGGGGCGCAGGCACAGGACGCACTGGGCTGTTTGGACTCACCGGAGACTCAGTGCGCAGAGCCGGCGCATGACATCCTGGGCCGTAGAGACGTACTGGCGCCCAGATGCGCTGAGCCGGCACCCTCCAACCTGGCTGGATGCCCACTCTAGTCCGGCTGATTCAGGGAGCTGGAAGGTAGTGCACCGGGCTGTGAACGCGCACTGGAGACACCGTGCGCCCCACCGGATAACACGGTGCCTGACCAGTACAATGCTCGCCACGGTAAGCATGGGGACTTGGCTCAGGTTTCCAACCTGACTCAGCGAAACTCCCCATGTGACCCACTGCCTTGCTAGCCGTGTTCCCTCTTAACAATGCAGTTCATCCTTTGCTGCCTCTAGGGTCCGTCGAGGATTTCCTCCCAAGTCCATGAGTCCCCCTTACCACGCTGCTTGGTCCTTTTGTGGTGGTTTGTTTTATCATGGGCGTCGTGAGAAGTGGACCAAGGTGAGCGTACATGTTCTTTTATTTAAAATGCCGCCAACAAAAACAATAAACAATACAAAACCACCGTGAAGCTCTTTTTCCCTCCTTCAGTGTGGAGGAGGGAAAATTAATATGTGATGCCTCTAACAAAGTTAACTACCCACACTGAAGGAGGGAAAAAGGGCTACCTAAGTATGATTCCCAATCAGAGACAATGATAGACAGATGTCCCTGATTGAGAAGCATACCCGGACAAAACATAGAAATAAAGAAACATAGAAAACAAAACCTAGAATGCTCACCCCACACCACACCCTGACCTAACCAAATAGAGAAATAAAACGGCTCTCTAAGGTCAGGGCGTGACAGGTACTGTATAAGTCCATTCAGAAAGTTTACTAAAGTAGCCTGTCTGGACTCCATCTCTTTAATAAGAATCAAATCATGATTCAGTCTTGTAAAAGTCCTATTTTGAGTAGCTTAGGCTACATTATTTATCTCATTATGGTGTCCTCTCTTTGAAGAAAATATGTGAATGCCACTGCCATCGAATGACAGCAGCAGCAGGGTTTGTGACGTTTTGCGGACTTCGTTTCAATGGTTTTGTGTCTTTTTTTTAAGCCAACAGACAACAACAAGGTAGGCATATACTGTATCTTTATATTTACTCTGTTAACGTTGTTACAAAAAGAAAATGTGTGTGTGTGTGTGTGTGTGTGTGTGTGTGTGTGTGTGTGTGTGTGTGTGTGTGTGTGTGTGTGTGTGTGTGTGTGTGTGTGTGTGTGTGTGTGTGTGTGTGTGTGTGTGTGTGTGTGTGTGTGTGTGTGTGTGTGTGTGTGTGTGTGTGTGTGTGTCAGTGGCGTAGTGCTGTTTCGCGGGGCCCCCACGCAAGTTCCGAGAAAAACATTTTCAGTTCTCTAGCTAATCTAATGCTATTTTACACATTTTGCCATGAGAGAAAATGTTGCTGTTTTAGAGCTGATTTCCTGCTATTCTACACATTAATGTGGAGTACCATATCTTTCTCTCTCTCTGCAGCCAGGCAACAGTGCAGGCAGAGGGATTAGACCAGGCAATTACACTGGCTTAGCTCTGTTGACTGGTGCATTACTGGCAGAGCCAGCAGCTTACTTACTCTACCACTGCAGAAGGAGAGGGGGAGAGAAGGACAAAGATGAGGGAAGGTGGAAGAGAGGAAGAGAAGGAGGAAGAGGAGGCAAAGTGAGAAAAAAAGGAGAGGAGGTAAGGTGAGAATGAGAGAAAAAGAAAAGGAGAAAAGGAGGAAAAATAGCAAGGAGAAGGAGATTGAATGAGAGGAGAGAAGAACGAAGGAATAAAGAAGAACATGACAAGTAAAACACATGAAAACGTGTGAGGGAGAGAATTAAAGGAGAAGATAAGGTGAAAACGAGCACAGGAGAACAGGATAAAGGGTACAAATGAGAAAAGCGACAAGCCTGAGAAGATATCTCTCTCAGCCTGTTCTTTTAATCCCCATTTCCACTGGCACTTAAAATCAGGACCAAATTAGGGTCAAATTTGAGCTGGCTCAAATGGAATTCTAAAATCGAGCTGGCTCAAATGGAATTCTAAAATCGAGCTGGATCGAGGGAAGCCCGTTCCAGCACAGCCCAGCTTCACAACTGGAGTCAGCTTGATTAGAATTCAGGCTGGTGTTGCCGTTGTAACAGTATAACTTTAGACCGTCCCCTCGCCCATACCCGGGCGCGAACCAGGGACCCTCTGCACACATTAACAACAGTCACCCAGGAAGCATCGTTACCCATCGCTCCACAAAAGCCACGGCCCTTGTAGAGCAAGGGGAACCACTACTTCAAGGTTCTCAGAGCAAGTGACGTCACCGATTGTAACTCTATTTAGCACGCATCACCGCTAACTAGCTAGCTATTTCACATCCGTTACACCGTTACTACTGTATGCAACCACGATGCTGACACAATGTTTAGCTAGCTCATATGGGCTTGTTGCTGTTAGCTAGCAAATTAACAAGCAGTAGTCAGACATCACACAAATTCCCAGCTAGCACAGTGGATCTGGGCCGATTCCGTCTGAGTGTCTGGGCACTCAGCTGAGAGTCAGACTCGGCCGACGTCACGTGGCCCGAGTCTGGGCCGCCTTAGGCAGTATTACTTTTGGCTAGGATGCGGTGTTTGAGCTGGGGCCGAATCCGGTGAGAGTTATCTGGCCCAAATGTATATATTACTTGGGGCTCAGGCCGATTCCGGTGTGAGTTATCTGGGCCAAAGGTATTGCTTGGGGTTTGGGCCGAGGCTCCTCTCTGGCAGATGATGACACGAGCTGCTTTATATAATTAACATTTCATCATTTTATTACGTTTACAATTGCAACAAATAATCTGCTCAGACCCCAACCAAGGAACATCAAAAGTCGTGCTATAAATTCACAGACAACACAAAGATTCCTTGATGCCCTTCCAGACTCCCTCTGCCTACCCAAGGACGCCAGAGGACAAAAATCCGTTAACCACCTAACTGAGGATCTCAATTTAACCTTGCGCAATACCCTAGATGCAGTTGCACCCCTAAAAACTAAAAAAATGTCTCATAAGAAACTAGCTCCCTGGTACACAGAAAATACCCGAGCTCTGAAGCAAGCTTCCAGAAAATTGGAACGGAAATGGCGCCACACCAAACTGGAAGTCTTCCGACTAGCTTGGAAGGACGGTACCGTGCAGTACCGAAGAGCCCTTACTGCTGCTCGATCGTCCTATTTTTCTAACTTAATTGAGGAAAATAAGAACAATCCGAAATTCCTTTTTGATACTGTGGCAAAGCTAACTAAAAAGCAGCATTCCCCAAGAGAGGATGACTTGCACTTTAGCAGTGATAAATTCATGAACTTCTTTGAGGAAAAGATTATGATTATTAGAAAGCAAATTACGGACTCCTCTTTAAACCTGCGTATTCCTCCAAACCTCAGTTGTCCTGAGTCTGCACAACTCTGCCAGGACCTAGGATCAAGAGAGACGCTCAAGTGTTTTAGTACTATATCTCTTGACACAATGATGAAAATAATCATGGCCTCTAAACCTTCAAGCTGTATACTGGACCCTACTTCCTGTGCTTGGCCCTCCTATGTTGAACATAATAAACGGCTCTCTATCCACTGGATGTGTACCAAACTCACTAAAAGTGGCAGTAATAAAGCCTCTCTTGAAAAAGCCAAACCTTGACCCAGAAAATATAAAAAACTATCGGCCTATATCGAATCTTCCATTCCTCTCAAAGATTTTAGAGAAGGCTGTTGCGCAGCAACTCACTGCCTTCCTGAAGACAAACAATGTATACGAAATGCTTCAGTCGGGTTTTAGACCCCATCATAGCACTGAGACGGCACTTGTGAAGGTGGTAAATGACATTTTGATGGCATCGGACCGAGGCTCTGCATCTGTCCTCGTGCTCCTAGACCTTAGTGCTGCTTTTGATACCATCGATCACCACATTCTTTTGGAGAGATTGGAAACCCAAATTGGTCTACACGGACATGTTCTGGCCTGGTTTAGGTCTTATCTGTCGGAAAGATATCAGTTTGTCTCTGTGAATGGTTTGTCCTCTGACAAATCAACTGTACATTTCGGTATTCCTCAAGGTTCTGTTTTAGGACCACTATTGTTTTCACTATATATTTTACCTCTTGGGGATGTTATTCGAAAACATAATGTAAACTTTCACTGCTATGCGGATGACACACAGCTGTACATTTCAATGAAACATGGTGAAGCCCCAAAATTGCCCTCGCTAGAAGCATGTGTTTCAGACATAAGGAAGTGGATGGCTGCAAACTTTCTACTATTAAACTCGGACAAAACAGAGATGCTTGTTCTAGGTCCCAAGAAACAAAGAGATCTTCTGTTGAATCTGACAATTAATCTTAATGGTTGTACAGTCGTCTCAAATAAAACTGTGAAGGACCTCGGTGTTACTCTGGACCCTGATCTCTCTTTTGAAGAACATATCAAGACCATTTCGAGGACAGCTTTTTTCCATCTACGTAACATTGCAAAAATCAGAAACTTTCTGTCCAAAAATGATGCAGAAAAATTAATCCATGCTTTTGTCACTTCTAGATTAGACTACTGCAATGCTCTATTTTCCGGCTACCCGGATAAAGCACTAAATAAACTTCAGTTAGTGCTAAATACGGCTGCTAGAATCCTGACTAGAACCAAAAAATTTGATCATATTACTCCAGTGCTAGCCTCTCTACACTGGCTTCCTGTCAAAGCAAGGGCTGATTTCAAGGTTTTACTGCTAACCTACAAAGCATTACATGGGCTTGCTCCTACCTACCTCTCTGATTTGGTCCTGCCGTACATACCTACACGTACGCTACGGTCACAAGACGCAGGCCTCCTAATTGTCCCTAGAATTTCTAAGCAAACAGCTGGAGGCAGGGCTTTCTCCTATAGAGCTCCATTTTTATGGAACGGTCTGCCTACCCATGTCAGAGACGCAAACTCGGTCTCAACCTTTAAGTCTTTACTGAAGACTCATCTCTTCAGTGGGTCATATGATTGAGTGTAGTCTGGCCCAGGAGTGGGAAGGTGAACGGAAAGGCTCTGGAGCAACGAACCGCCCTTGCTGTCTCTGCCTGGCCGGTTCCCCTCTTTTCACTGGGATTCTTTGCCTCTAACCCTGTTATGGGGGCTGAGTCACTGGCTTGCTGGGGCTCTCTCGTGCCGTCCCTGGGGGGTGCGTCACCTGGGTGGGTTGATTCACTGTTGTGGTCGGCCTGTCTGGGTCCCCCCTTTGGGTTGTACCGTGTCGGAGATCTTTGTGGGCTATACTCGGCCTTGTCTCAGGATGGTAAGTTGGTGGTTGAAGATTTCCCTCTAGTGGTGTGGGGGCTGTGCTTTGGCAAAGTGGGTGGGGTTATATCCTTCCTGTTTGGCCCTGTCCGGGGTGTCCTCGGATGGGGCCACAGTGTCTCCTGACCCCTCCTGTCTCAGCCTCCAGTATTTATGCTGCAGTAGTTTATGTGTCGGGGGCTAGGGTCAGTTTGTTTATCTGGAGTACTTCTCCTGTCCTATTCAGGTGTCCTGTGTGAATCTAAGTGTGCGTTCTCTAATTCTCTCCTTCTCTCTTTCTTTCTCTCTCTCGGAGGACCTGAGCCCTAGGACCATGCCCCAGGACTACCTGACATGATGACTCCTTGCTGTCCCCAGTCCACCTGGCCATGCTGCTGCTCCAGTTTCAACTGGCCTGGGCCCTAGGACCATGTCCCAGGACTACCTGACATGAGGACTCCTTGCTGTCCCCAGTCCACCTGGCCATGCTCCTGCTCCAGTTTCAACTGTTCTGCCTTACTATTATTCAACCATGCTGAGTCATTTATGAACATTTGAACATCTTGGCCACGTTCTGTTATAATCTCCACCCGGCACAGCCAGAAGAGGACTGGCCACCCCACATATGCTCTCTCTAATTCTCTCTTTCTTTCTCTCTCTCGGAGGACCTGAGCCCTAGGACCGTGCCCCAGGACTACCTGACATGATGGCTCCTTGCTGTCCCCAGTCCACCTGACTGTGCTGCTGCTCCAGTTTCAACTGTTCTGCCTTATTATTATTTGACCATGCTGGTCATTTATGAACATTTGAACATCTTGGTCATGTTCTGTTATAATCTCTACCCGGCACAGCCAGAAGAGGACTGGCCACCCCACATAGCCCGGTTCCTCTCTAGGTTTCTTCCTAGGTTTTGGCCTTTCTAGGGAGTTTTTCCTAGCCACCGTGCTTTTACACCTGCATTGTTTGCTGTTTGGGGTTTTAGGCTGGGTTTCTGTACAGCACTTTGAGATATCAGCTGATGTACGAAGGGCTATATAAATAAATTTGATTTGATTTGATCATTTATTTTTACATATTTTCTCATCGTTTCTGCGATCAAAAACACAATTAACATTTAAATTAAATTCTTTAAGAGCACTTTGTGCAAGGCAATTGATAAGCATTAACAAATAGACTATTAACAAATGAAAGCGCTTTAGACGCTTTTTGGATTCTGGTACGATGCCGGCAAAATCGTCTGAATTACAGTAGACGGAAATGGCCCGATGTACTTGGGCCGATTCTGGGCCGCCATTCGTATTGATTCCAGGCCCGAGTCCGACACCCGATTCCGGGCCGATTCAATCAGTTCTGGCGCCCCGGAAGAGGGCCGCTTTTCAGCCGATTCCTCATTGCTAGCTGTGTAACCACCATATCTGGATCCTTCATTCAGTTTTGCACGACACAATAAAGTTTTATGAGAACAGTCAGCTCTCGACTGCTAACTACCCAACGTTAGCTAGCAAATCAGAGTTGAAACAAGCTGGCTAACGTTAACTAGCTAATGTGAGGTCGTACTAAAAGCTACATTATATCAAACCTGTCGTCTAGTTTGATTGGCTAGCTAGCTAGCTAATAGCCAATGCAACGGCAAGCAAGGTAGGAATTAAGGTAGCCATCTAGCCTGTTATGCTAGCAATGACACTAACCGTTTAGCTACCTAGCTAACATTAGCAAATAAATACATCGCTCTGAGTCTGGCTGGCACTGGCAGGAGTATGGGCTAACGTTAGTTACAGCATGGTGAGGGTAAATTAAATTCTTCAACATCTTGCTAGCTAGCAACATTAGCAAAGCCAGCTGCACAGTCACTTATTGGCTACCTAGCAACATAACATCATTTCTTATTTCTGTAGGCAGTGAGAACGCAATTCGAGCTAGCCCACCAAGGCCAGCCCAGCCCGGGTTGACTTCAAAGTGCCAATGGATACAGAGCTTCAGCGTAGAATGATATGGATTTGTGGCCTGAGGTCCAGACAGTGTGCGACAGAGATCAAGGGAGCATCCGGAAGCTTGGCCACAGTTGTAAGATGAGACTGGAGCCACAGGACTCCAAGCCATTGTGGTGTAGGCCAGGAATGTAATGAGTGTACTGGAATCCTTTCTGTATGTTCCTCTGTCTGCCTGTCTGTCTCTCTATTTGTGCTGATACCATGCATTCCAATATCCCTGCATGTCATTGAATCTAAACAATTAGATAAACAATTCTACCTACACCCCAAGCTTCAAAACATAACATTTTTTTCCACATTGGCTATACCACACTATATAATCTTCCTCTGAATATCTCTGCATGTCCCATACTGTAGGCCATAGCGGGGAACACTCATAGAAAAAAAGTTGCAATCTCAAACCTAAAAGGGTTCTTCAGCTGTCCCCATAGGAAAACCCTTTGAAGAACACTTTTTTGGTTCCAGGTAGAACCCTTTTGAGTTTCATGTAGAACCCTACATGAAACTCAAAAGGGTTCTACCTGGAACCAAAAAGGGGGTCTCCTATTGCGGATAGCAAAGAACATATTGTACATCTCTACTATCTCCCTGGAGTAGTTGTTAACTCACAAGCAGACCCTTGCATTTCTCTCCATTCCCTACAGTTAACTGTAGCACACACTGTGTCGTTGCATCTCTCCATAAGCCCAACCACGCTACTTCATTTCTCAATTTCCCTCCCTATTCACACAGTGGAGCCACAGCATGCTTCTCCCCTATGCCCCTCCATCTCTGTATCTCATCTCTCCCCAACGGACTAATCAGCAACAGTTCCACTGGCCGACTCCCACCAATTACCGACCAGCCTGTCAGTCTACCTCTTTCCCCCATACAGAGTGGGGGTCCCGTAAACCCAGCAGGCAAGCTATCCCTGGCTAAGCCCATTGTGAGGGAACTGGGGTAAGGCTGGTGAAAGCCTGGCAGTTGGTAGGAAGAGGGGGAGTTGTGTGGCGCGAGCCTGTCCCAAAAGCACCCGGTGGCAGGTAGCGGAGCCGAGGTTAGTGGGCCCCGTGCTGGGAAACAGAGGGTTTGGAGGAAGAGGAAATGAGGAGAGCGAAGTTTGAAGTAGAGCCTCGGCAGAGCAGAAGGCTGTTGACATACAGTGCATTCGGAAAGTATTCAGACCCCTTCCCCTTTTCCACATTTTGTTTTGTTACTGTCTAATTATAAAATTGATTAAATAAATGTTTTTCTTTATTATTTTAAACACAATACCCCATAATGACAAAGTGAAATAAGGTTTTTAGAAATTTTTGCAAATGTAATGAAAATACAAAAACAAAATACCTTATTTACATAAGTATTCAGAACCTTTGCTATGAGACTCAGAATTGAGCTCAGGTGCATCCTGTTTCCATTGATCATTCTTGAAATGTTTCTACAAATTGATTGGAGTCCACCTGTGGTAAATTCAACTGATTGGACATTATTTGGAAAGCGACACACCACACTCTGTCCATGAGGTCGAAGGAATTGTCCGTAGAATTGTCCGTAGAGCTCTGAGACAGGATTGTGTCAAGGCACATAACTGGGGAAGGGTACATTGATGATCCCCAAGAACAAAGTGGCCTCCATTATTATTAAATGGAAGAAGTTTGGAACCATCAAGACTCTCCCTAGAGCTGGCCGCCCGGCCAAACTGAGCAATCGGGGAAGAGGGGCCTTGGTGAGGGATGTGACCAAGAACCTGATGGTGACTCTGACAGATCTCCAGAGTTCCTCTGTATAGATGGGAGAACCTTCCAGAAGGACAACCATCTCTGCAGCACTCCACCAATCAGGCCTTTATGGTAGAGTGGACAGACGGATGCCACTCCTCAGTAAGGTGAGGGATGTGACCAAGAACCTGATGGTGACTCTGACAGAGCTCCAGAGTCCCTCTGTGTAGATGGGATGCCACTCCTCAGTAAAAGACACATGACAGCCCGCTTGGAGTTTGCCAAAAGGCACCTAAAGGACTCTCAGACCATGAGAAATAAGATGATCTGGTCTGATGAAACCAAGATGGAACTCTTTGGGCTGAATGCCAAGCGCCACATCTGGAGGAAACCTGGTACCATCCCTACGGTGAGGTATGATGGAGTCAGCATCAGGCTGTGGGACGTTTTTCGGCTGCAGGGACTGGGAGACTAGTCAGGATTGAGAGAAAGGTACAAAGATCCCTGATGAAAACATGCACTGGAGCACTCAGCACCTCAGACTGAGTTGAAGGTTCATCAACAGGACAACGACCCTAAGCACACAGCCTAAACCACGCAGGAGTGGCTTCGTGACAAGTCTCTGAATGTCCTTCAGTGGCCCAGCCAGAGCCCGGACTTCAACCCGATCGAACATCTCCGGAGAGACCTGAAAATAGAGAGGAACTTGAGAGGAACTGCAGAGAGAATGGGAGAAACTCCCCAAATACAGGTGTGCCATGCTTGTAGCATCATACCCAAGAAGACTTGAGGCTGTAATCGCTGCCAAAGGTGCTTCAACAAAGTACTGAGTAAAGGGTCTGAATACTTATGTAAAGGTTCGGAATACTTATTTACAAAATTTCTGAAAAAATGTTTTTGCTTTCTCATTATGGGGCATTGTGTGTAGATTGATGAGGGAAAGAGGTTGTAAAGTAACAACATTTGGAAAAAGTCAAGGGGTCTGAAAACCTTTCGAATGCACTGTACATACACCTACAGTATGCTGTAACACACACTGACAGCTCTGGTCGCACCAGCCAGACCAGGGGAACAGAACTGGACACTATACCCTGTCTCTGATCCAATTAGCTTAGGCCTTTATGAATAAGTGAAGATAAAATAAATACACAACCAGACAAATAATGATATTGTAGCTCCAGTGATGCTGTTGAGAAGCGGGATAGCTATTAATTAGATCCTCTCCTAAGGCATTAGGGCCAGCGTGTGTGTGTGTGTGTGTGCGTGCGTGTGTGCGTGCGTGCGTGCGTGTGTGTGCGTGTGTGTGTGTGCGTGTGTGTGTGTATGAGTGCATGTAGACCATTAAAGCCCTCTACAGAGAAATTTGAATCCTAAAGTAAACAAGCGTTTTGGGGCTTCAGTGTTCTTCTCTGCTATAATTGTGTGTCGGCAGGGACTTGTGAAGAGCTTAGCATATTGTTTTAATACATGTTTAGATAAGTATGACGGCATAAATAGGCTTATTGGCTCCCCAGTATAGTGTATGTATGGATGCTAGCTGGTGTCTGCTTTGTCTATCAGTATAATAAGGACTGTGGGCTGCAGTAGAGGAAGATCTATGTCATCTATTCACTTCATGACGGGCTTAGCCCTCTCCAGTACTTCCTGGTCAAGTTTTGCTGCAGGAAGAAGGTCAGAGACTCGGCAGTGTTGTGCCAGGACATCAACCTCTCCCTCAATGTCAGTAAGACCAAGGAGCTGATCATGAACTATAGGAGAAAGAGGGGAGAGCATGTCCCCATCCACATCGATGGAGCTGTTGTGGAGAGGGTCAAGAACCAAGTTCCTTGGCATCCACATCACTAAGGACTTAACATAGTCCACACACATCCGCACAGTCATGAAGAGGGCAAGGCAGCATCTCTTCCCCCTCAGGAGGCTGAAAAGATTTGACATAGGCCCACGGATCCTCAAAAAGTTCTACAGCTGCACCATTGAGAGAATCTTGACTAGCTGCATCACCGCTTGGTATGGCAAATGCACTGATCTTGACTGCAAAGCGCTACAGACGGTGACGCGGACAGCCCAGTACACCAATGTGGCTGAGCTTTCTGCCATCCAGGACCTCTATATCAGGCAGTCAGAGGAAGGCCCGAAAAAGACTCCAGCCACACAAGCCATAGACTATTCACTCTGCTAACGTCCGGCAAATGGTACCGGAGAATTGGCTCTCGGACCAACAGGTTCCAAGACAGCTTCTACCCCCAAGCCATAAGACTGCTAAATAGCCAGACTGCTAATTAGTCAATTAATGGTGCCCGAACGATCTGCACTCACTAGACTATATATACACACTCACTCACACACACCACATTGACACTCCCACACACATTCACTACATAGGTGCACACACACACATAACACAGGAGGTTGGTGGCACCTTAATTGGAGAGGACGGGCTCGTGGTAATAGTTTCCATGTGTCTGATGCCATGCCATTCGCTCCGTTCCAGCCATTATTATGTGCCGTCCTCCTCAGCAGCCTCCACTGCTACACACACACTTATTATCTATCCTGATGCCTAGTCACTTTACCCTGCCTTCATGTACATACCTACCTCTGCACATTGATCTGGTATTGATGCTCCCTGTATATAGTTCCATTTTTGTGTATTTTATTCCTCTTGTGTTACTGTAGAGACAGCAGTATATTGCATTCAATGCATCTTCACTTAAACATTTTCAATGTGTGATTTTGTGACTTAAATTGTTGTCATTCAGCAGATACATGTATCAACCTAGTCGGTTCAAGGATTCGAACCAGCAACCTTTCAGTGACTGGCGCAACACTCTGGCTAGACTGGCTAGGCTAGACTGGCTAGGCTACCTGCTGCCCTGTGTGTTAATTGGGCCCACAACTGTCTCATTATTCAAACCATTCCATACTGTATACATTTACCAACAACAGTCAGTAGTTTGTCTTGTCAATTTGAGTGTGTTCAGGTGTGTTGGCCACATCTAGTAATTGGCCACATCTAGTAATTGGCCACATCTAGTAATTGGCCACATCTAGTAATTGGCCACATCAATTGGCCACATCTAGTAATTGGCCACATCTAGTAATTGGACACATCTAGTAATTGGACACATCTAGTAATTGGCCACATCTAGTAATTGGCCACATCTAGTAATTGGACACATCTAGTAATTGGACACATCTAGTAATTGGCCACATCTAGTAATTGGCCACATCTAGTAATTGGCCACATCTAGTAATTGGCCACATCTAGTAATTGGCCACATCTAGTAATTGGCCACATCTAGTAATTGGCCACATCTAGTAATTGGACACATCTAGTAATTGGCCACATCTAGTAATTGGCCACATCTAGTAATTGGCCACATCTAGTAATTGGCCACATCTAGTAATTGGCCACATCTAGTAATTGGCCACATCTAGTAATTGGCCACATCTAGTAATTGGCCACATCTAGTAATTGGCCACATCTAGTAATTGGCCACATCTAGTAATTGGCCACATCTAGGAATTGGCCACATCTAGTAATTGGCCACATCTAGTAATTGGCCACATCTAGTAATTGGCCACATCTAGTAATTGGCCACATCTAGTAATTGGACACATCTAGTAATTGGCCACATCTAGTAATTGGACACATCTAGTAATTGGCCACATCTAGTAATTGGCCACATCTAGTAATTGGCCACATCTAGTAATTGGCCACATCTAGTAATTGGCCACACCGGATCTTGTTGTTTCTTGTGTCTTTAAAGGTGGTCTGTTTGAACAGTGGGAAATAAATGCTTGGAAGAGGTAGACATGCTATGTGCTCTGCAAGAAAGGTTTTGGTTGTTCCAATAACCCTTTTGCATGGTCTGTATTAAACCTCTTAAAAGCATCTGTTTTATAGCTCATTTTTATCCGTCCAGTTATTATTTTAACCTTTTGATGTTTTATTTTGATTTATTTGCACCAAAGAAAACAAGTGATAAACAACAATACAGATAGAATAAATGATGTGCAGGGGTGGTTGGAAGGCCAAGGGCTTAAATGAAAATCACACCACAACAAAACAATATACAATACATAACTATGTTTTTTTTAAACACATAACAAAACCTGCTAAATATACATGTTTAAATGAATTGATCAGTAATCATTAAAAAAAGTATGTACAGTTGAAGTGGGAAGTTTACATACACTTAGGTTGGAGTCAATAAAACTCATTTTTCAACCACTCCACAAAGGGGGGGCTTGCAAGCCGAGGAACATCTTTCCAACCGTGAAGCACGGAGGTGGCAGCATCATGTTATGGGGGTCCTTTGCTGTAGGAGGGCCTGGTGCACTTCACAAAATACATGGCATCATGAGGTAGGGAAATTATGTGGATATATTGAAGCAACATTTCAAGTCAGGAAGTTAAAGCTTGGTCGCAAATGGTTCTTCCAAATGGACAATGACCCCAATCATACTTCCAAAGTTGTGGCAAAATGGCTTAAGGACAAGAAAGTCAAGGTATTGGAGTAGCCATCACAAAGACCTGACCTCAATCCTATAGAACATTTGTGGGCAGAACTGAAAAAGCATGTGCGAGCAAGGAGGCCTACAAACCTGACTCAGTTACACCAGCTCTGTCAGGGGGAATGGGCCAAAATTCACCCAACTTATTGTGGGAAGCTTGTGGAAGGCTACCCGAAACGTTTGACCCAAGTTAAACAATTTAAAGGCAATGCTACCAAATACTAATTGACTGTATGTAAACTTCTGACCCACTGGGAATGTGAAAAAAGAAATAAA